>NW_015165343.1:36052-66603 GCF_001447785.1 Gekko japonicus
GGGAACGCGCAGATCTGCCCTCGCAGAGGAGGGAGAGCTTGTACCTGAAGGCGGGCTGGGGGGGGGGCTCTGCAATTTACCTGGCTGCTTCTTCCTCCTCGTGGCCCGACTGAGGGCTGCTGGGAGCAGGGGGCGGGGCTTGTTGCATGTGCCCGCCCCCTGGGCTCCTTACTGCTGGAGCTCCGCTCCTTTGCGCTCCCGCAGGACATGACCCCTGCTCTTAACCCTTTTCCTCCCAGATCCTCTTGTATGCAGAGTTACAAAAGCCGACATCTTCTTTCTTCCTATGTTCGATTTGAGTCTGGCGGCACCTTATAGATGACAAAAGGGTTTGAGATGATGAGCTTTCAAAAGTCAAGCCTCCCTTTGTCAGGTCCCCCGAAATTCTTCTGGGTCTCTCAGGCGTAACCAGATCCGAATCCAGCCCTTCTACCACAGACCCACACAGCTTTGCTCTGAAAACCCTCTTGCCACGATCATGTTTGCGTCTCGCCGTGGAGGGGAGTAGGTGACTCCGCCGGCTTGGGACGGTTCCCCCCCCCACGCCGTGACTCGTTTCCTCCTTTCCTTCAGGTGCCTCAGGCCCCCATGAACAAGGAGGACTTCACCCTCGTGCAGCGCCGCGGAGTCGGTCTCTCTCCGGAGACGGCCGCCCAGTACACGGAGCTCGTGAAACTGATGAGGCAGCAATACGAGGTTAGCAGGCTTGGGGCGGGCTTTGGAGGCGATGCGGGGCTCGGGGGGGGCGGAAGAGCTGGGAGCGTGAAGCGCGAAGATGCCTTGGCCTCCCCTTGCGGGAAGAGGCCCACCGAACGTGATGCGGAGCAGGCATGGATCGCCCCGCTGGGCCTCATCATCATCGTCTCTCATCTTCAAGTAGTCTAGCAGTACCGTAGAAGCCAGAAAGATATTTCAGGATATAAGTTTTCGGCAAATTATTATTCGGTACAAACTATTATTCGGTACAGCATCGACTCTCCAAAGCCCATGCCCCGAAAATTATGTTGGTCTTTAAGGCAATGCTTCTCCAAGCTGTGGAGTCCCACGAGCACAAATTCTACTCTGCGAGGTGCCGGCATTAAAGTTGTGAGCGGGTGATTTGGCTGCTGCATTAAGGTCCTGGTCACACGTGCCGGAAAATGCAGGGGGGGGGGAAGCGAGGCTATTGGTGCTCGCAGTAATTTGACCCGCCGCTTTGCATTCCGACGCGACGGTGAGTGAAGCGGGTGGTATTCCTCGCAGCCGGCTTCCAGTGCACTTCATCCAGGAACCAGTGACGCGATTGGAGCGCGCCGGAACGATCACACCGGCAACTCCGTCCCCGGCCCGTCGCAACCTTGTTTGATAGTGGACTTTCCGTGGTTGTTTTTTACTCCACTTCTTTGGATGACTGCTACGGGTTGCCGACGGGTGCAGGACGCTGGCCAGATGTGTCCGTTTGATCGCGCCGGTAAAATCCGGCCGCCGTTTGTGAGTATCCCGCAGCAAATTCGGCGTGTGACCGGGGCCTAAATCAGTTTGGAAATTGGATTGGGAAATTGGAAATTAGTCTGCTCTGGAAAGCCCTCCTTCTTGAGTGAAGGCAAAAATATGCGAGCCAGAGGCTAAAAGACTGTGAGCTGGCTCACACTGACTCAGCTTAGAGGGAACACTGTCCTACTGCAGCATAAGACAACTGTCCTCTGAAAACAGTGTTTGGCTTTCGGTTGTCCTTTCTCTGCCGAAACGGTCTCTTGCTGGGTGCTGGGGGAAGTTAACTGGGGAGGGTCTTGCAGCCTTCTTGCTCTGCCTGTGACTTCCAAGAGGCCTCCGGCAGGCCCTCGTGGGGGTGGGGGGTGGTAGGCTGGATTAGACCTTTCCACGAGGGCTCTTAGGGCCCGACGAGACAAGGGAAGGCGAAGAGCCACGACTGTCCCGTGCCTGTCTGCTGCCCACATGGCTTCTCTCTCTTCGTTATTCCAGATGTGCATGAATTATTCCGGGCAGTTCACCCATTTGGGAAACATCGCAGAAACCACCAAGTAAGCCTGCATGTCGGTCACGTTACCGCTACATCTCCATTCCCCACTATGCTCCCTCTTCATTTCTTTTTGTATGCCAAATATGAATGCGGACAAGCCACTCTAAACCACTTGTTGCCTATTTGGGACTTTCTCTTGATCCTCTCATGGCTCAGTGGAAAAGCCTCTGCTTGACATGCAGAAGGTCCCAGGTTCAATCTGGGCAACTCCGGTTGAAAGGACCAGGCAGGAGGTGATGGGAAGGACCTCTGCCTGAGACCCTGGAGAGCTGCTGCCAGTTTGAGTAGGCAATACTGCCCTTGATGGGCCAAGGGTCTGATTCAGTATAAATCAGTGTCATGTATTGGGGGAGGGCCTTATGGCATAGCTGCATGCAGAAGGTCCCAGGTTCAGTCCCCGGCATCTCCAGTTAAAAGGACCAGGCAAGAGGGGATGAGAAAGACCTTGATCTGAGACCCTGGCTCACTGGGAGAGCCTCTGCTTGGCCAGCGGAAGGTCCCAGGTTCAATCCCCGGCATCTCCAGTGAAAAGGACCAGGCAGGAGGGGATGGGAGAGACCTTGACCTGAGACCCTGGCTCAGTGGCAGAGCCTCTGCTTGGCATGCAGAAGGTCCCCGGTTCAATCCCCGGCATCTCCAGTGAAAAGGACCAGGCAGGAGAGGATGGGAAAGACCTTGACCTGAGACCCTGGCTCAGTTGCAGAGCCTCTGCTTGGCATGCAGAAGGTCCCAGGTTCAATCCCCGGCACCTCCAGTTAAAAAGGACCAGGCAGGAGGGGATGGGAGAGACCTTGACCTGAGACCCTGGCTCAGTGGTAGAGCCTCTGCTTGGCATGCAGAAGGTCCCAGGTTCAATCCCCGGCATCTCCAGTTAAAAAGGACCAGGCAGGAGGGGATGGGAGAGACTTTGACCTGAGACCCTGGCTCAGTGGCAGAGCCTCTGCTTGGCATGCAGAAGGTCCCAGGTTCAATCCCCGGCACCTCCAGTTAAAAAGGACCAGGCAGGAGGGGATGGGAGAGACTTTGACCTGAGACCCTGGCTCAGTGGCAGAGCCTCTGCTTGGCATGCAGAAGGTCCCAGGTTCAGTCCCCGGCATCTCCAGCGAAAAGGACCAGGCATGAGGGGATGGGAAAGACCTTGACCTGAGACCCTGGCTCAGTGGCAGAGCCTCTGCTTGACATGCAGAAGGTCCCAGGTTCAATCCCCGGCACCTCCAGTTAAAAAGGACCAGGCAGGAGGGGATGGGAGAGACCTTGACCTGAGACCCTGGCTCAGTGGTAGAGCCTCTGCTTGGCATGCAGAAGGTCCCAGGTTCAATCCCCGGCATCTCCAGTGAAAAGGACCAGGCAGGAGAGGATGGGAAAGACCTTGACCTGAGACCCTGGCTCAGTGGCAGAGCCTCTGCTTGGCATGCACGAGGTCCCAGGTTCAATCCCCAGCATCTCCAGTTCAAAGAACCAGGCAGGAGGTGATGGGAACGACCTTGACCTGAGACCCTGGCTCAGTGGCAGAGCCTCTGCTTGGCATGCAGGAGGTCCCAGGTTCAGTCCCCGGCATCTCCAGCGAAAAGGACCAGGCAGGAGGTGACGGGGAAGACCTTGACCTGAGACCCTTGAGAGCCGCTGCCAGTCTGAGTAGACAAGACTGATTCAGTATAAGGCAGCTCCATGTGTGTTCACGTGACCCCCTCATCTAGAAAAAGGACGTTTATAACCTATTATATGCACCATTCCCCGTAGCTATTTCATCAGAGTTTCTAATCCCCCCCCCCCCTTTTAGGTCAGTATATTAACCATGATCCACAGAGCTTTTTAGGTGTATGCCATCTGCTCCCCACCTTGTAGTGGAGCCTGCCTTGTCTTCTCCCAAGATAGCCGGATTTTCCTGGCTTGGGAGCAGACTACCAGTCGCCAGGGCTCCTTTCCACACCTGGTTTGCCGCCAAGTACTCGCTGCCTCACGGGCAAAACAGCCAGCATTGTAGGCACCCAGTTGGTACACTCTCTCCTTCCTCTGCCGGTCTACGGAGGCCTCTGTTGCTAATTGTCCATCGGATCTCATCTGTACATTGTATATTGTGCCAAAGGTAATGGGATGACTGCATCGGTTCCATTCTCAGAAACAGCCTGTTTACGGTGCAGCGCAGCACACACTTAGCAGTGAGTCTTCGTCAGGGGTCATTTCATAGAAAAAGAGGTGCCGGGGCTCATTAGCATAACTCATCAGCATAACATATTTGCATATGCCACACCCCCTGACATCACTGGAAGTGTGTCAGAAGGCAACACCCACTGCTCAGGCTCCACTGGAGTGTTTTGGATTGCTCGCTATGGGAGGGGGGAAACGTGCAGATCTGCCCTCACAGAGGAGGGAGAGCTTGTACCTGAATAAGCCTTGGTCTTAAAGGTGCCACTGGACTCTTTTGGGTTGCTAGCTATGGGGGGGGAATGCACAGATCTTTGCAGGAAGGAAGGAAGGAGGGAAAGAAAGAGAAGGAAAGAAGGCGGGAAAGAAAGAGGGAGAGAAGGAAAGGAGGGAAAGAAAGAAAGAACGAGGGAGAGAAGGAAAGAAGGAGGGAAAGAAAGAGGGAGAGAAGGAAAGAAGAAGGGAAAGAAAGAGAAGGAAAAAAGGACAGAAAGAAAGGGAAGGAAAGAAGGAGGGAAAGAAAGAAAGAGGGCAAACGGGGAGGAAAGCTCTCCCACCCCTCGATCAAGCCCCCGCCAGCCCCCCACAGCTCCCTCACCCCATCATCAATGCCCCGCCCTCCCATGGCCCACCCCCCGATTAAGCGCCCGCTGCCACCGTGTACCAGCCAGGTGCCAGGAAAGGTGGGCAGCGGAGCTCTGGAGGCCTTCCCCGGGCTCTGTGCCTTGGCGTGTGTGTTGGGGTGGGGGTGCTCTGCAGCTTACCTGGCTGCTTCTTGCTCCTTGTGACCCGGGGCTGCTGGGAGCAGGGGGTGGGGCTTGTTGCATGTGCCCGCCCCCTGGGCTCTTTACTGCCGGAGCTTCGCTCCTGTGCGCTCCCGCAGGCAATGACCCCTGACGTACCAGCGGACAGGCGCTGTACTGGCTCATAACCACGTAGGCACAGCATGCTTATGAACTTAGCTACAGAGGTCCGTAACAGAATCTCTTAACTGGGTACCTCTTCTGGTCTCCCGCTCTTCAGGTTCGAGAAGATGGCTGAAGACTGCAGAAAGAACATGGAGACCCTGAAGCAAGCCCACGCCAAGGGGTTCCCGCTGCCCAGATATCATTATGAGCAGCGGACTTTCAGCGTGATCAAGTGCGTGAGCTGTTGACTTCGGCGGTTTGCCCCCTGTTGAATATCAGCGGCTTTCTGCTTGGTCTGTTCTAGACCGGTTCTTAAGCCTTTCCCGTGGCCTGTGGCTTCTGGGAGTCTCGTTAAAGTGCAAAAGGGAACCCAGCCAAGGTTTCTTAAAGGATTCGAGCTGGTTTCGAGCCTCACCTTTTCCTCAGGGTAGTGTTTCTTGTACAAACACAGACCTGTCCGGGCATGTAAACTAAGAACAGAACATAAGAGAAGCCAGTGTCGGCTCAGGCCAGTGGCCCATCCAGTCCAACACTCTGTGTCACACAGTGGCCAGAAATACCAGGTGCCCTCAGGAGGTCCAGCAGTGGGGCCAGGACACCAGAAGCCCTCCCACTGTTGCCCCCCCCAAGCACCAAGAAGACAGAGCATCCCTTGCCCCAGACATAAGAACATAGGAGAAGCCAATGTTGGATCAGGCCAATGGCCCATCCAGGCCAACACTCTGTGTCACACAGTGGCCAGAAATACCAGGTGCCCTCAGGAGGTCCAGCAGTGGGGCCAGGACACCAGAAGCCCTCCCACTGTTGCCCCCCCCAAGCACCAAGAAGACAGAGCATCCCTTGCCCCAGACATAAGAACATAGGAGAAGCCAATGTTGGATCAGGCCAATGGCCCATCCAGGCCAACACTCTGTGTCACACGGTGGCCAGAAATACCAGGTGCCCTCAGGAGGTCCAGCAGTGGGGCCAGGACACTAGAAGCCCTCCCACTGTTGCCCCCCCCCAAGCACCAAGAATACCGAGCATCCCTTGCCCCAGCCTGAGAGTTCCTCTCTATACCTTGTGGCTAATAACCACTGATGGACCTCTGATCCATACATACATCCAATTCCCTTTTGAAGCCATCCATGCCTGTAGCGGCCGCCACCTTCTGTGGCAGTGAGTTCCACGTGTTAATCACTCTTTGGGTGACGAAGGACTTCCTTTTATCTGCTCTAACCCGACTGCTCAGCAATTTCATGGAGCGCCCACAAGTTCTTGTCTTGTGAGAAAGGGAGAAAAGGACGTCTTTCTCTGCCTGCTCTATCCCATGCATAACCCTGGCGATCAGTGGTGTGACAGAGGTCGCAGCCAGATCGCCCTCACTTCCCCCCCCACGCATAACCTTCTAAACCTCGATCACGCCACCTCTCAGCCGTCATTTCTCCAAGCTAAAGAGCCCCAAGCTCTTTAACCTTTCTTCAGAAGGAAAGTGTTCCAACCCTTTTATCAAACTCTTAAAACGGCTTTTTCAAAAAAGCAGCGTGGATAGGTGGAGGGGATTCCCCAGTAGGTGAAAGAGGATCCGTTTAGTGAGAACCAGTGTTCCCTCTAAGCTGAGTTAGCGTGAGTTAGCTCACCGTTTTTAGCCTCCGGCTCACACATTCTTGTCTTCGCTCAGGGAGGAGGGCTCCAGAGCAAACTAAGTTATGCAGTAGCCAAATCGCTCGCTCACAACTTTAATGCCAGTAGCTCACAAAGTAGGATTTTTGCTCACAGGACTCCACAGCTTAGAGGGAACATTGGCTGAGAACCCTTGTTCCTCTGCTGGCGCAGGACAATCAAAGGCCAAGGGTGACCAAACTGGTGGCCCATAGGCCAAATCGGGCACCCCATCCACTCTACCAAATTTTAATCAAGTTGTTGTAAAAAAAGTTTTGCCTTTGTGCAGGGTTTGTTGGGTGGAGCTGGCCGCCCTCTACTGGAGGCGGGGTGCTGGTGCAGATGGATTTTTAATCCGATCCAACAGACTCGTTGTATTCTACAAAGCGGGGTGGACAGTGTAATTCAAGCCTTTCAACGTCATTTGGTGTTTGGTTGAAAAGAACGCATTCTAGACGTCGGCTGAATTGGGTGTGGGGTTTTTTTTTTTTGTTCCTTTCAGGATCTTTCCAGAACTGAACAGCAATGATATGGTTCTTTCTGTAGTGAAAGCAATCAACCTGCCAGCGCCTCCCGGTAAAACAGCCAGTCGTTCCTGTTTTGGGGGGAGGTGGGGGGAAGGAGGGAACCCTCTTGTTGCCATGACAACAGATGGCTGGAAAGGGGAGGGCTGGGGGGTCAGAATTGGGTGGTGGGTGGTTCCTGAGATGGGGGGAGGTATCTGATTGGCACAATTTGGAGTGAGATACTAGAGGGAAATTTATTCCGATCACGCAAGACAGTTCGTACGTTCGCTCCAAAAATGAAGGATTTCCCCCCAAAGGAAACGGAAAAGAAAAAGAAGAAGAGATTGGATTTATACCCCGCCCTTCACTACCCAAAGGAGCGGCTTACAAACTCCTTTCCCTCCCCCCTCCCCACAACAGACACCCTGTGAGTTAGGTGGGGCTGAGAGAGCTCTGACAGACACTGCTCTTTTTCAAGAACAGCTCTGCCAGAACTATGGCTTGCCCAAGGTCATCCAGCAGGTGCAAGCGGAGGAGTGGGGAATCAAACCCAGTTCTCCCAGGGAATCAAACCCAGTCCGCGCAGTTAGCCACTACACCAAAAGTTTAATCGCTGGTACAAAACCAAGTCCCTCCCTTAACATCTGCTTTTCAGTGAATCCCACCCCCTCTGTTACCTTCACTTCTCTCTTGAGCGGGGTGGGGTGGGGTATGTGCTATATACACAAACATGTACATGTATCGCTCTTCCTTTCCTTCCATCATAGAATCATAGAGCTGGAAGGGGTCTCCAGGGTCATCTAGTCCAACCCCCTGCACAAGGCAGGAAATTCACAAATACCTCCCCCCACACACACCCGCAGTGACCCCTCTTCCACGCCCAGAAGATGACAAAAAAAACCCTCCAGGATTGCTTCCTGACCTTAACGTGGCAATCAGCATTTTCCTGGGTGTGTAAAAAAGGCCCACAAGAACTGAGCACTGAGGCAAACCTTCCTGCCCTCCCTCTCACAATCGGCCTCAGTTCGCAGAATCCGCATTGCTGTCATACGGCCATCTAGCCTCTTTTTGAAAACCTCCAAGGGAGGAGAGCCCACCAGTTCCCGAGGAAGCCCTGTTCCACTGAGGAACCACTCTGTCATCTCGCTGACCAAGTAAATTCTGGTATCTCCAAACACTATGTTGCTGTCTTGGCTTACGTATTTCACTCTTCTTTTTCAGGCGTGGCTCCTAACGATATTGACGCTTTTGTGCGCTTTGAGTTCCCTTACCCCAACGCGGTGAGTTTGGGTAACTTCAAACACTGCTCTCTTCCCCCCCCCCTTCCAAGCAGCCAATCGGAATTTCCCTGCTTCTGTGTATGCAACGAAATAGACCTGTTTCGTATCAGGCACGATAGAAGGTACAGGAAAGTATAACACGGGGGGAGGGGGCTGTGAGACCCTCCAAGCGGCAGTTGGGAGGTCCGGTTCTAGCACCTACTGTATTATTGTTAATTGGTTTTAGCATTGTTTTAAATGTTCTAATTGTTTTACTGTAAACAGGGCTATTTTGGGGCGGAACGCACAGGAACGGCGTTCCGGCTGGCTTCAGAGTTGGCCACGCCCACTACAGCCAAAACCTCTGCATGCGTGGCTACAGAGGGAAGGCCTGGGGAGCAACACCCTCCCCCCCCCCCGGTGACTCCAAGGTGGGCGGGCGGGGGGGGGCCCTGGAAGGATCGTGGAAGCATTTAAATGCCTCCCCGTACCTTCCCTGGCCTGTCCAAGGGCCGGCTTGCCTGGTCTCCCCGCAGCCGTGGGGCGCCCGGGCAAGCCAAGGGAAGGCATGGGGGTGTGGCCTAATAAGCTGTGCTGTCAGGGGTGTGGCCTAATAGGCTAATGAGTTTCTGCTGTTGGGTGTGGCCTATTGTGCTAATGAGTTCCTGCTGGGCCCCTTTCTACCAAAAAAGCCCTGACTGTAAATATACGCTGATTTTATGTAAGCCGCCCCGAGCCGGGAGGGCGGGGTAGAAATTTGGGAAACAAATAAAATAAATAAACTCTCTCTCTCGCACTGTCCTCGCAGGAGGAAGCGCAGAAGGACAAGACCAACGTGGTCAAAAATTCCAACTCCCCCGGTAAGTACCCGGGCACGGCCTGTCGGCCACATCAGGAAGAAGAGCGTGAGCTCGCTGTGGACCCTCCTTCCGCAGAAATCCCACCCCTGGAAGAGAGGAAGAGCTGCAGTCCAGACGTCTGATATAATGCTGCGCAGCACCCAGCTATATCGGTGGCTCTTGTCTGGACGGCCCAAGCGAGCGAGATCCTGTCCGAGCTCAGAAGCTAAGCAGGGTCGGTCCTAGGGGGTGTAAGGGGACCACCAGTAGAGTCCAGGGCAATGTTCCCTCTAAGCTATGGAGCCCTGTGAGCAAAAAATCTACTTTGTAAGCTACCAGCATTAAAGTTATGAGCAGGTGAGTTGTCTCCTGCATAAATTAGTTTGCTCTGAAGCCATCCTCCCTGAGCTAAGACACAAATGTGTGAGCCAGCAGCTAAAAAACTGTGAGCTAGCTCACACTAACTCAGCTTAGAGGGAACACTGGTCCAGGGTTTCTCCGCAGAGGCAGGCAGTGGCAAACCACACCCCTGCCTTGATCTCGCCCTGATCTGGACAGCCCAGGCTCACCTGGTCTCATCAGATCGGGAAGGGAACTGAAAACAAACCAGCCAGCTATCCTCATGCCCCCGTATAAATCGATGGTGCGACCTCGTCTGGAGTCCTGTGCACAGTTCTGGTCGCCACGCCTCAAAAAGGATATTGTAGCATTGGGGGAAGTGCCGAAAACGGCAACTCGAACGGTCAAAGGGTTGGGACACTTTCCCTACGAAGAAAGGTTAAAGCGCCCGGGGCTCTTTAGCTCGGAGAAACGACGGCCGAGGGGTGACACGATCGAGGTTTACAAGATTACGTGTGGGGTAGAGGAGGTCGGGAAAGACGTCCTTTTCTCTCTTTCTCACAAGAGAAGAACTCCTTGTGGGCACTCCGTGAAATTGCTGAGCGGTCGTCTTAGAATGGATAAAAGGAAGCCCTTCTTCACCCAAGGAGTGATTGACATGTGGAATTCACTGCCACAGGAGGTGGCGGCGGCGGCTACAAGCAGGGACGGCTTCAAGGGGGAAGTGGCCAAAAATACCAGGTGCCCTCAGGAGGTCCAGCAGTGGGGGCCAGAACTCCACAAGCCCTCTCACTGTTGCCCCCCCCCCCAAGCACCAAGAATACAGAGCATCCCTTGCCCCAGACATAAGAACATAAGAGAAGCCAATGTTGGATCAGGCCAATGGCCAAGCCAGGCAAACACTCTGTGTCACACAGTGGTCAAAAAATACCAGTTGCCCGCAGGAGGTCCAGCAGTGGGGCCAGAACTCCACAAGCCCTCCCACTGTCCCCCCACCCCCAAGCACCAAGAATACAGAGCATCCCTGGCCCCAGACCGAGAGTTCCTATCTATACCTTGTGGCTAATAGCCACTGAGGGACCTCTGCTCCGTATGCTTATCCGATTCCCTCCATAGCTTAGAGGGAGCGTGGGCCCTGACTGGGCATAAAGGGTTGCGATGGGCCCCAGGGCAACCTGGCAGCACGGCCGGTGTTGCAGGAAAGCACTGTGAGCGTAAAAGGTGGTGAGGAACCTGGTGGAACTCTCTGGCAGATAACATCAGGGCCCTGCGGGATCTTATGCAAGTCCGCAGGACCCGTAAGGCAGAGGTGTTCCGCCAGGCGTTCGGTTGAGGGCAGCAACAGTTAAACATCATGGCTGGCACCCTACTCGGACCCCCTACTCCTTATAGAGCTCACTCCCCCCACCCTGAATGTGTGAAGCACCCACAGACCAAACATGGGAGGGAGATATGGGGGATACGTTTCTGGGGAATTGTGTATGCGAAAGAGATCTTGGGGTAAGAGTGGACTGTAAACTGAATATGAGCAGTCAAGTGTGACGCAGTGACAAAAAAGGCAAATCCCAGTCTTGGGCTGTATCAAAAGGGCCATAGCATCGAAATCGCAGGAGGTTGTCGCCCCTCTGTATACTGCCTTGGTCAGGCCGCACCTGGAGTCCTGTGTGCCGTTCTGGAGGCCTCCCTTCAAAAAGGAGGTGGGCAAAATCGAGAGGGTGCAAAAGAGAGCGACGAGGATGAGCAGGGGTCTGGAGGCCGAGCCCTACGAGGAAAGGCTGAGGGCCCTGGGAATGTTTCGTTTGGAGAAGAGGAGACTGAGGAGGGACAGGACTGCTCTCTTTAAATCTTTGAAAGGCTGTCATTTGGAGGAGGGCCAGGAGCTGTTTCAGTTGGCGGAGAGGATAGGACCCGAAGCAATGGGTTTAAGTTCCATCCAGAAAGGTATCGGCTGGATATTAGGAAAACCTTTTTCACAGTCAGAGTGGTTCAAAGGTGGAATCAGCTGCCTAGAGAGGTGGTGAGCTCCCCTTCACTGACAGCTTTCAAGAAGAGGCTGGGCGGATATTTGGCAGGGGTGCTCTAGGCTGGTCCTGCACTGGGCAGGGGGTTGGACTAGGTGACCTCTACAGCCCCTTCCAACTCTACGATTCTGTGAGCTACAACATTTTCACCATTTGTTTTAATTGCTGTATGTTGTTGGGCTTGGTTTTATGCTTATGCTTTTGGAGCTCTGTACCTCGCCTTGTGGCACTGCGGTGGCTCAAGTGGTGAAGACGCTGAACTGCAGGCTGTGGAAGGTCAATAGTTCAGCAGTTTGAGACCCGAATGTGCCACATGACGGAGTGAGCTCCCGTCTCTAGTTCCAGCTCCTGCCAACCTAGCAGTTCAAAAGCAAGGAATTGCAAGTAGATAAATAGGTACCACTTTGGTGGGAAGGTAACAGCGTTTCATGTGCCTCGGTGTTTAGTCATAAGAACATAAGAGACACCAATGTTGGATCAGGCCAAAGGCCCATCCAGTCCAACACTCTGTGTCACACAGTGGCCAGAAATACCAGGTGCCCTCAGGAGGTCCACCAGTGGGGCCAGGACATTAGAAGCCCTCCCACTGTTGACCCCCCCCCCAGCACCAAGAAGACAGAGCATCACTTGCCCCAGAGCCCCTATCTATACCTTGTGGCTAAGAGCCACTGATGGACCTCTGCTCCATATGCTTATCTAATTCCCTTTTGAAGCCGTCCATGCTTGTAGCCGCCGCCACTTCCTATGGCAGTGAATTCCAAGTGTTAATCACTCTTTGGGTGAAGAAGGACTTCCTTTTATCCGTTCTAATCCGTTCTAACTCGACCGCTCAGCAATTTCATGGAGCCGGCCACATGACCATGGAAACGTCTTCGGACAGCGCTGGGTCTTCGGCTTTGAAACAGAGATGAGCACCGCAACCCTAGCGTCGGACTCGACTGGCTTTCAAGCAAAGGAACCTTTACCTTTACCTTACCTCGCCTTGAGCCCCACGGCTGTGGGGACGGGCGATTAACCAATGGAATCAAATAAATAAGTAATCTACGGAAAGAGAGGCCTTGAAGCAAGGTGGGCTGTACTCCGCCCACCACTCTGGGGGCTCGGCTGTGGTTCCTCCAGCTCTCGCTCGGCTCACCTTCTGGCTTCTTGCTTCCCTCCACAAAAAAAGACCGCTAGGAAGCTGGAACACCCACACACACATCGCTAAATATCCATTGGCAACACTATTGCAGTATATTTAGCAGCTATTACATATGTATATAGTGCACAAAAGGTCCAAAAGCAGGGTGCGTAGGAGGTCCAAAACCAGTTAACGATGTTCTCCGGAATGACGTATCGTTCCGTGGGGACTTCTTCTGAACGGGGCCATACAAACTCATCATTGGAAGGCTGGAATGCATCCGTCTGGCTTGCCCGTTCTGAATATACTGTGTATAAACATAACCACCTCTGAAATGTCCTTGAAGAAGCTGCTGCTAAATTAATGCATCCAACGATGAGTTTGACAGCAGCACCTGTGAAAGGGATCTGGGTGTTCTGGTTGATCACAAGCAAAACATGAGCCTGCAGTGCGATGTGACTGCGAAGAAAGCTAGTGCAATCTTGGTATACATTAACAAAAGCATCGTGTCCAGATCACGGGAGGTGGTCGTTCCGCTCTGTTCTGCTATGGTCAGGCCTCACCTGGAGTCCTGTGTCCAGTTTTGGGCACCACACTTGAGGAAGGATGTCAACAAGCTCGAGCATGTCCAGAAGAGGGCAACCAGGATGGTGAGAGGGTTGGAATCCAAGTCTTACGAGGAAAGGCTGAAAGAGTTGGGCCTGTTTAGCCTTGGAAAGAGAAGGCTTAGAGGGGACACGATTGCAGTCTTCAAGTATTTGAAGGGCTGTCATGTAGAAGATGGAGCAGATCTATTCTCTCTTGCTCTGGATTGGAAGACTAGATCTAACAGGTGGGAATTACAAGGGAGTCGTTACCAGCTAAATATCAGGAGAAACTTCCTAACTGTCAGAGTGGTTGAGCGGTGGAACAGTCTGCCTCGGGAGGCGGTGGGTGCTCCTTCTCTTGACGTTTTCAAGCGGAGGCTGGACGACCATCTTTCGGGTATGTTGTAGGGCTCTCTTTCGGCTATGCTCCTGCAGAGTGCTGGGGGTCGGACTAGATGACCTTCAAGGTCCCTTCCGACTCTAACATTCTATGATTCTATGATAAATATACTGCAATAGTGTTGCCAATGGATATTTAGCAGGTTTTTCCCCCAGCTTCCTATTGGTCTTTTTTGGTGTATTCAAGCTGCCACCCTCTGTGTATATATCTATTGTCGTCTCCCTCCAACAGAATTCCAAGAGCAGTTCAAGCTGTTTATCAACCGGGGGCACCGCGGCCTCAAGAGAGCCCTGCAGACCAAAGGCATCAAGTTTGAAGTGGTCCATAAAGGGTGAGTGGAAACTGCGCTCTCTGGAGCCGGTTGAGCGGGTTTGAATGTCACAGGCAGGAACTGGGGCGGGGTGGAGGGGCTTTTCTCTCTCTGACACTTCTCTCCGGTCACGACCAACGCTCCCTCGAAGCGGTGGAGTCCTGTGAGCAAAAATTCTACTTTCTGAGCTGCCAGCATGAAAGTTGTGAGCCAGCGGTTTGGCTCCCGCATCAATTAGCTTGCTCTGCAACGTTCCCTCTAAACTGAGTGAGTGTGAGCTAGCTCACAGTTTTTTAGCCTCTGGCTCACACATTTTTGTCTCCACTCAGGAAGGAGGACTCCAGAGCAAACTAATTGATGCAGGAGCCAATTCGTTCGCTCACAACTTTAATGCCCCGAACTCACCAAGTAGGATTTTTGCTCACAAGGCTCCACAGCTTAGAGGGAGCATTGCTCTGGAGCCCTCCTTCCTGAGCCGAGATGGAAATGTGTGAGCCGGAGGCTAAAAAACTGCGAGCTAGCTCACACCAACTCAGCTTAGAGGGAACCAGGGGTCATTTCCTGCGGGAGCACACAGGAGCGGAGCTCCGGCAGTAAGGAGCCCAGGGGGCGGGCACATGCAACAAGCCCCGCCCCCTGCTCCCAGCAGCCCCCAGTCAGGCCACGAGTCGCAAGAAGCAGCCAGGTAAATTGCAGAGCCCCCCCCCCCCGCCGCCCACCTTCAGGTACAAGCTCTCCCTTGTTCGGTCCTGTCTCGCACTTTCCCCCCCCCCCAATAGCTAGCAATCCAAAACAGTCCAGTGGAGCCTGAGTGGTGGGTGTTGCCTTCTGACACACTTCCAGTGATGTCAGGGGGTGTGTTATATGCAAATGAGTTATGCTAATGAGCTCCTGCACCTCTTTTTCTACAAAACGACCCCTGGAGGAAACTCTGGTCACAACCCCATATTTGAATATTGGCTGACAAAGTCATCCGTGTATTCTGCTGTTCAGCTCGGATTCCACATCAGTCATAGTTCTTCACAGCCGGTAACTGACTGAAGGCGAGAGTAATGAGGACTTTTTATGCGGAAACCCGAGCAAAACGTCTGGCCTAGCCAGACCCGAGGCCAACTGGTGAGGTCCACAGGTCTCTGTGGGCAGCTGAAGCATAGCCCGCATAGAAAATGGACCCCTCCCCAAAGGAGAGAATTCTGTCTGCAGGGCCGGAACTCTGAAACCGAAGGGGGCGAGCAGAACCGAATGCGCTCCCAGAGGAGATCAGGGTCCCGCAGAGCCGATCACAGTTCCGCAGGGCCTGTAAAACGGGGCTTGTGGAGCCACCGCCACCTTCCAACAGCTAGGATAAGAAGCCCCTGCTGCCCCTGGAATTTATATTATCTGCTTGTACCAGCCATCAGAAAGGCACCTGAAAGACATTTATTTATTTATTTATTTATTTATTTATTTATTAAATCTCTACCCAGCCCTCCCGCCGAAGTGGCTCAGGGCAGCTTACAAACAATTTAAAACCAACTTACAGTTTAAAACCAGCAAATACAAAAATATAAAAATGTGATTCATACAATTTCAATAGATACAGTAAAGCAAAGTAAATAAATACAGCGGCATCCTGTAATAAAGTGCCAGCGCGGCCCCACCGGAGCAGTCCGTTCTTATTGGAACGCCTGGCGAAACAGCTCCGTTTTCACGGCTCTACGGAACTGCTGGAGGTCCCGTAGAGCTCTGATCTCGTTGGGTAGCTCGCTCCACAGGGTTGGCGCCGCCAGCGAGAATGCCCTGGTTCTAGTTACCGCCAACCTGGCGTCCTTAGGCCCAGGGGGCGCCAGATGGTTTTACATTCCCGATCGCAGTGCTCTCGGGGGAACGTGTGGGGAAAGGCGGTCCCTCAGGTAGGCAGGCCCCTGACCATTTAGGGCTTTAAAGGTCAACACCAGCACCTTGAAGTGAATCTGGAGCGCTATTGGCAGCCAGTGCAACGACTTCAGCACAGGCTGGATGTGCTCCTACCTGGGGAGACCCATCAGCAGCTACAGCAGACCTGGGAGCCAGCCATGGGGGTAGGGTTGCCAAATCTAATTTACTCACCGGTGGGGGAGCATCTTCTCGCTCCGGGAGCTGGCTGGGGATGTGCGCGCGCGCAAAGTGCGCACGCGCCGCCGGAACGTCACCGGAAGTGACGCAAAACGTAGCACGTTGGGGGCGTGGCCAAGATCGTCCAACGATCTGGGCCACGCCCCCAACGTGCCCTACATCATGCATCACCTCTGGTGATGCGGCTTCGGGGGGCGGGTTTCCCCCCGGGGCCGATTTCCGTCGCATCGGAAATCGGGCCCCCCCAGCCCCATTTGGCAACCCCACATGGGGGGGGAGGGAGAGAGCTGACGGTAGCCATCACGAACTCCATAACAGCACACTGGCACTCATCGTGGAATTGTAATCTGTTTTATTTTATTTTTGTAATGTTCTATTGTACTGTTTACATGTTTTGTGCCGATTTTGTATAAGCCACCCTGAGCCGGCCCTGGCTGGGAGGGCGGGGTTCAAATTTGAATGAATGAATGAATGAATAAAAACAAACCTGGGGCTGTGAACGCTGCTGCCCTTTCTCTCCAGAGGGCTCTTCAAGACCGACCGCACGTTGGGAACGGCGCAGCTGAAGCTGGAAGCACTGGAGACAGCTTGTGAGCTCCGGGAGTTCCTGGAGGTGAGGGCCATGTGCAGCCATACCCATGTGCAGCGTCCCGCCGCTACGCCACAGAGGTCAGGCCACCCCCGGAGTCCCGTGCGCCGTTCCGGAGGCCTCGCTTCAAAAAGGATGTGGGCAGAACGGAGCGGGCGCAGAGGAGAGCGACCAGGATGACTGGGGGCCTGGAGGCCGAGCCCAACAAGGAAAGGCTGAGGGACTTCTTGGGAAGGTTCAGTCTGGCGAAGAGGGGGTGGAGTGGGGGGGAACACGTGATGTGATTGGAAAGGCTCTCACTTAAGAAGAGGGCAGGGAGGATAGGACTCACCATCAAGGGTTGAAATTAAGGGCAGGAAGGGACCGGCTGGATCTTAGGAAAAGCTTTTTGGCAGTCCAGAGTCATGCCACAGTGAAATAGTCAGGCCTCGCCTGGAGTCCTGTGTCCAGTTTTGGGCGCCACATTTTAGGAAGGATGTTGACAAGCTCGAGCGTGTCCAGAAGAGGGCAACCAGGAGGGTGAGAGGGTTGGAATCCAAGTCTTACGAGGAAAGGCTGAAAGAGTCGGGTATGTTTAGCTTGGGAAAGAGAAGTCTTAGAGGGGACACGATTGCAGTCTTCAAATATCTGAAGGGTTGCCGTGTAGAAGATGGAGCAGATCTATTCCTACACTCAGGTATAAAAAATCAAAGGCACAGATGTAGAATGGGAGGGACTTGGCTTGACCGCAGCACATGTGAAAGGGATCTGGGTGTTCTGGTTGATCACAAGCTAAACATGAGCCTGCAGTGCGATGTGACTGCAAAGAAAGCTAATGCAATCTTGTTATACATTAACAAAAGCATTGTGTCCAGATCATGGGAGGTGGTAGTTCCGCTCTGTTCTGCTATGGTCAGGCCTCACCTGGAGTCCTGTGTCCAGTTTTGGGCGCCACATTTGAGGAAGGATGCTGACAAGCTCGAGCGTGTCCAGAAGAGGGCAACCACGAGGGTGAGAGGGTTGGAATCCAAGTCTTACGAGGGAAGGCTGAAAGAGCTGGGTATGTTTAGCCTGGGAAAGAGAAGGCTTAGAGGGGACAGGATTGCAGTCTTCAAGTATCTGAAGGGCTGTCACGTAGAAGATGGAGCAGATCTATTCTCTCTTGCTCCGGATTGCAAGACTAGATCTAATGGGTGGGAATTACAAGGGAGTCGATACCGGCTAAATATCAGGAGAAACTTGCTTAACGTAAGAGCCAAATTGCGGCTTGGGAGCCACATGTGGCTCTTTCAGACATGTTGTGCGGCTCCCGGCAGGGCGGCTGGGGAAGCGAAGGGGAGGCGTGCCTCCCTGATCGATCGGTCTTCCTCTCCCCAGCCAGTGTTCCCCTCCCTGCGTAGGCTTGAGGCGGGGGGGGGGGGAGCAGAGAAAGAAAGCAACTTTAAATGCGTTCTCAAAGGCCCCCCCACACACACAAATATCATCAAATAAGTAAATCTAATTTTCAACATCTGTTTTTGACCCCTTTTTAATTTTTGGCAGTCCCATTGAATGTTAATAACAAGCAAATCCGCATGTTTCCCAATAAAAACTCGTGTGATATCTGCTCCTGTCTTGCGGCTCACAAACATCTGACGTTTATTCTGTGTGTGGCTCTTACGTGAAGCAAGTCTGGCCACCCCTGGCCTAGAGCCTGACGGCGCAGACTGATTTTTCTCACCTGGTCTCGCCACGTTTGCAGAGCCCTTTCTCCCCCTCCCCGTCTCATTCCCCTCTCCCCTCCTCAGCTCCTGGACGGCCGGCGGCCGACGGGAGGCAAGCTAGAAGTCATCGTCCGCCTGAGAGAACCGCTGAGCTCCCAGCAGCTGGAGACGACAACCGAGAAGTGGCTGGTCATCGATCCCCTGACGATGCCCCCGGTAAGAGGTTTTTGTGCAATCCGGGGACTTTTTCCTGGAAAGCAGAGAGGCCTGGGACAAGATCCCGGTGGGTAAGCCCCGCCGTCAGCTGTCTCGGCATGGCTTTGCCATGGAGCGGCGGTCTCTCCCCGGGGCTCTGTGGTCTCGGGCCTGGCCAGAGTGCTCGCCTTTGGAAATCTGCGGCCTTCTGCAAAACGTCAGTCTGCCGCCGCGTTTCTAAGGCTCCGTTGTCCTGCGAAAGGGATCCCAGCTGTGTCGGCGGAAGTCAGGTTGACGTTGGTTTTCTTCAGAAACGGATGTGGACAGAAAGCTTTGGCTGAGAATGTGTCCCTCTTGGCTGCCTGGTCCAGGTCCTCCCATGATTAGAGATGTGAAATTTCCGGAAATTTTGAAGCTCAGGAAAAAAACCCGTATTTTTCCCCAGGGAAAAATGGAAATTTTTGGAAAAATTGGGGAAAAAATGCTACATTAGCACTTCTTTTTTCTTTTCCAGATTGAAAGTCATTCTGTTACTTTAGGAACATAAAATATGACTATGGACATTTTTACTTGGCATGAAATTATCACAACTAGCATATTAAAGATATAGTGTATCCAAACAATTGTTACAAACAGAATACCCACCCACATGCAAAAACAAAACGGAAACCTTTTTCTTTTCTTGTGACAATGGCACCTCCTAAAGGAAGAAATGCATCTTCTTCTTGTATTGGAGAGTTCAGTTGGTAACCTAGGACTTGCTTGTCCTCCGTGCACAGAAATTAGATCAGTCTGATACCATATGTATTTTTTAGAAATGATTTGGAAAATATTTGAACACCTTGTCCTAAAATATTTTATTCATCATGTTAAAATAAAATGTTCTATAATCAATTTTTTTTCTTTTCTTTTTTCAATGTTTCCAATTTTTCATAAAAAAACAAAAAAGTCTTCAGGAAAAAAACGGGAGGGTCTCAGGCTGAGGTCTTTCCCATCACCTCCTGCCTGGTCCTTTTTAACTGGAGATGCCGGTGATTGAACCTGGGACCTTCTGCATGCGAAGCAGAGGCTCTGCCAATGAGCCAGGGTCTCAGGTCAAGGTCTTTCCCATCACCTCCTGCCTGGCCGTTTCAACTGGAGATGCCGGGGATTGAACCTGGGACCTTCTGCATGCCAAGCAGAAGCTCTGCCCATGAGCCAGGGTCTCAGGTCAAGGTCTTTCCCATCAACTCCTGCCTGGGCCTTCTAACTGGAGAGGCCGGGGATTGAACCTGGGACCTTCTGCCTGCCAAGCAGAGGCTCTGCCACTGAGCCATGGCCCTGGCTTGCCCGCCAGCTTCTGTGAATTATTTCCTCTCTTTCTGGAAACTGGGCCGACGAAATCATTGTGAGATCTGCGTGAGCGTGACTGAAAGCTGCTCTGGCAGAGGTACCGGGCCGCAATTAACGGGCTCTGCTTTCCCCACGCAGGTCGCCGTTCCCAAACCCAAGCAGGTTGCGGTTCCCAAACCCAAGCCAGCGGTGACTCCCACGAAGGATGCGGGCGGCAGGTAGGTCTCTTCCGGGGGTCTGGAGGAGCTCTTCCGGGTCCCGGGGCAGAAGGGAGCAGCGGGGCGGCAGAGCATCCTTCATTCTTGGCGTATTGGCCCTCTTTGCTGATTCCCTCTCGCGTTCTTTCTGTCTTCACACTTTGGGTCACTGTTGTGGAACAAAGTCCGGGGATACCAGGTCTGGGCTTTGTTTCCGCCTCTGGACAAGGCACCGCCCTTGGCGGCTGGGGGTGTGAATAGCCCAGGCAGGGAGCCGCTGGCAGAAGTGTGAAAAATAGTTCCTTACAGGGTAGTTGTGAATCGGGACTCCTGCCACTGAGAGGCCTCCTTTCAAAGAGTCCTCAGCGCCTACGTGTAGCAGGCAGGACCTGTAGAAACTGAAGCCTGTGCAGATCTCAGGCTCGGTTCCTTTTAGTGCCGCTCTGCAGCCAGCCCCGGAGCTAAGGAGTTTTTGGGGCGGGGGGCACCAGCCAATCAAAGTTAATTACATTAACTTTAATTTAGTTGCTGGGACTCCTAAGGCAGCCCTGGCTGCGACCGAGGGGGGAGGAGAGCACCGCCACCAACAGCAGGGACAGCCCTGGCACTGCGGACGAGCCCTCGGGTCTTGCGGGGGCGCTCTCTCGCTCTCTCTCGGCGACTGGCCACCAGCAAGCGCCCTGCCGGTCCCCAGACCTCCACCCGGCTCCTTGCCGGCCGCTGCGGCACGACCCGGGCTCGAGGAGGGCGTCCGCCAAGCCAGGGGGCAGTTCCACCCCGGGCGCAAAGGGGGAGCAGCCGGCTGAAGAAGGCGACAAGCCGGGGAGTCCCCGGTGGGCACACGAGGCGAGACCAGGCTCAACCGCCCAGCCACCCCTCACCCGCCCACAGACCTGGCTGTGGATCTTTGCGGAGGCGGCGGCGGCCCGGGCGTTCAGAGCAATTTGTCTCTATTGGGAAAAAAGAGAGCGCTAACTTATTGGCCAGCGAGAGGCCGGTGCTGGCTGCTCTTTAACTTTCAATAAGATCTATCTGCAAAGACCTTGGCCGATCGTCTCTTTTGCGAGAGAAGGGGCGTGCATGCAGGCAGGAGGCGCACACCACACACACAAAAGGCACGGGGGGCGGAGGCGAGGCGTGCGTGCGAGCGCACCGTCAAGAGGAGCCCCGAGTGCTGTCCGGGAGTCATTCCACCTCGGAAGGAGGAGAGGAGGAGCCGCCAGACTGTAGTGGCGTCCCACCGCCTCTCGTCCGGCTAGGCGGCGGCAGCAAATCACAGCCCTCCCATGGCGCGCTGCGGCGCACTGCCCTGCTGAGGGAGGGGGGCTCATTAAAATCGTGGGGGGGGGCCCAGGAGCCCCTTGCTAGCTACGAGCCTGTCTGCAGCGCAGCGCATAGAACTGGGAGATAGAAATCTGTCGAAGGGCAAGGACAGGAACTCACTGGCAGAAGCAGGATCTGAACCTGGGTCTCCCAGATTCGAGCCCAATTCTCAGTGCCTCACACTGGGCTTTGAAAGCGTAGACGTTTGAAGGCAGTGAGGTGAAGGACGGGAGAAAGGTGGAAGGTGGGACTGCGTACAGCGTGGGCAGACGTCCGTGCCACCGCCGCCCCCTCCGCCTTTTTTGCTCTGCAGTAGCTGTTGATGGTCTCTTCTGATTCCCTTCCAGAACGTCCATCTGCTCACTGCTGTAGCCCAGCCAGCTCGGGTTGGACTTCCTCCTCTCGGGCCCCGGAGCCTCTCTTGCGCGGGATGTTTCCCTTCTGCCGGCCCTGGACGAGAAGAAACGTAGGGCGACCCGGGAGGGCAGGGGGGAGCGCTGGATGGCTTTATCTGAGCAAAGCTTTCTGTGGGGAAAAAGCAGGAAAGCCAAGTTACTGAAGACCCAAAAGAGAAGGGAGGGGTTGTGGCTCAGTGGCAGAGCCTCTGCCTTGGCATGGAGAAGGTCCCAGGTTCAGTCCCCGGCATCTCCAGTTGAAAGGACCACGCAGGAGGGGATGGGAAAGACCTTGACCTGAGACCCTGGCTCAGTGGCAGAGCCCCTGCTTGGCATGTAGGAGGTCCCAGGCTCAGTCCCCGGCATCTCCAGTTAGAAGGGCCAGGCAGGAGGGGATGGGAAAGACCTTGACCTGAGACCCTGGCTCAGTGGCAGAGCCTCTGCTTGGCATGCAGAAGGTCCCAGGTTCAATCCCCAGCATCTCCAGTTAGAAGGGCCAGGCAGGAGGGGATGGGAAAGACCTTGACCTGAGACCCTGGCTCAGTGGCAGAGCCTCTGCTTGGCATGCAGAAGGTCCCAGGTCCAATCCCCGGCATCTCCAGTTAAAAAAGGACCAGGGAGGGGATGAGAAAGGCCTTGACCCGAGACCCTGGCTCAGTGGCAGAGCCTCTGCTTGTTATGCTACACCAAACTGGGAAGGAGATTGTAAGCCACTCTGAGACTTCTTTGGCTAGTGAATGGCCATGGGTTATAAATCCAGTCTGTTCTCCTCCTCTTCTTTAAACAGCCAAGGAACAAGGGGTGAGCAGGTTGCATGCCAGCAGGGCCAAGCGTGGGATTCCTCTATCCCCCTGGCCCACGGTTGGCCAGCCCACCCCTTCTCGTGAGCGAACAAGCCCACAGCAGGTCCTGACCCTTGTTCCCTCTAAGCTGAGTGAGTGTGAGTTAGCTCACAGTTTTTCTAGCCTCCGGCGCACACATTTTTACCTTAGCTCAGGAAAGATGGGCTACAGAGCAAACTGATTCATGCAGTAGCCCAATTGCTGGCTCACAACTTTAATGCCAATAAGCTCCCAAAGTAGAAGTTTTGCTCACAAGACTCCACAGCTCAGAGGAAGCATGGGTCCTGACTCTGCACACCTGAGGGGCGCTGGGCAGCTATTCATTGAACTTCGAGTCCCCAAAGCGAGCGGACTTTCCTGCTGCTTACCTTTGTGGGCCTTGCGGCAGATTTTTACCCCCTCCTTTCCTCCACCGCACCTAGCTAGGGGGGGAAAAAAAGGCAACCCATTAAACTATCGAAATTTCTTACCGTTTTGAACCTTAATCGTGGAAGCCTGTGGGTGCTTTCTTGGCACTCAGTATTTCGACTGCCTTGCTCCTGATTGGCCTTATTGTATCAGCGCTTAAACAAACCCTCTTTGTTTAATGTCTGAAATGTTTTAAGAGTTTACATCCCTACAGAAAGCCTTTGCTTCGCTCCCAGAATCCTGCTGCTAGCCTTGGTAGGAGCCAGGCCTCCTGAATGCTGTACTTAGAAACAAAGCCTTCTTTGGCCTTGTGAGGTTTACCTGGCCCGGGGGTGTTCCCCTGGGCCGCTTGTCTCCTCTAGAGTCGGCGTGCGTCTCCTCTGCCACCCCTTTTCACATAGAGTGTCTTGTGGCCGACCTCTCCGGAAATCACCATGCTGCATTTTTCCTCTCCCTGCAGCAAACCGGTCTACGCCCTGCACAGCTTCAACGTTCTCACCTTTGACAAGGAGAAGCTGGAGAGAAAGGTGGGTGATTTAAATTGGGGGGGGGGGGAGATGATCCTTATGAACACTGCCCTTGTATGTGGCCCCGCACAGGGTAAAGGTGAAGGTTTCCCCTGCTCGAAATGCCAGTCGAATCCGACGCTAGGGGTGCGGTGCACATCTCCATTTCCAAGCCGAAGAGCCAGCGCCGTCCGAAGACGTCTCCGTGGTCATGTGGCCGGCATGACTAAACGCAAGGGGCACAGAATGCTGTTACCTTCCCACCGAAGCGGTACGGTGGGCTCTTTTTGTAGCAGGAACTCCTTTGCATATTAGGCGACACACCCCTAATGTAGCCAGTCCTCCAAGAGCTGACAGAGCTCTTCTCACAGGGGCCACTGTAAGCTCTTGGAGCATTGGCTACATTGGGGGGGGGGGGGGGTCACCCTAAGTAACAAGGGTTCCCGCCTAAAAGAGCCCTGTTACTTGCCATTTCTTGCTTTCGAACTGCTAGGTTGGCAGGAGCCGGGGCCAGAGACGGGAGCTCACTCCGGCACTCGGGTCTCGGAACTGCTGAACTACTGACCTTCCAGTCTGCAGTTCAGTTACTTAAGCATTGAGCCACCGCGGGCCCCCTCTGCACATTTTGACAGTGTGGGAGGCAACAAAGGAAGGGCGGAAGCAAAGCCTTAAGAAGAGCAACTTCCGGCACAATTCCAGAGCAGATGAGTTTGAGTCTAGTGGCACCTTAGAGACCAACAGGGTAGAAGTTTTCGAGCGTCAAAGCTCCCTTCCTCAGCTATCTCACAAAAGGGCACTTTGATTCTCAAGAGCTCAGACGCCAAAAATCTCGCCAGTCTATCTTAAGACTGTCTTCAGGGGTTTTTGAATGGTTGACATCCTTGACCCAGAGAGAACGGGTTACAGGAAAACAAAGATGGAGCCCAACCGCACCTTTAAGACCAACCAAGTTTTATTCAAGGTATACGCTTTCGTGCACATGCACACTTCCTCAGATAGATGGAAGTGGAAGTTACCAGTCCATACATATTTATTTTTTAATTTGATTTCTATACTGCCCTCCCCCCCAAATGAGGTTCAAGGCGGTTTACAACAGTTTATAAACAGAAACACAAATACACACACACACATACACACACACACACATACATATTCACAGATTGAAATTTAAATACAATAAACCAGCAGTAAACACAACTAATCAGATAGCGTTAGGGGTCATTTCGTAGAAAAAGAGGTGCAGGAGCTCATTAGCATAACTCATTAGCATAACATATTTGCATATGCCACACACCCTGACATCACCAGAAGTGTGTTAGAAGGCAACACTCACCACTTAGGCTCCACTGGACTGTTTTGGAGTGCTAGCTATTGGGGGGGGGGGGAACGTACAGATCTGTCTTCGCAGAGGAGGGAGAGCTTGTACCTCAATAAAACTTGGTCTTAAAGGTGCCACTGGACTGTTTTGGACTGGAGGGAGCTGTGCAGCTTAACTGGCTGCTTCTTGCTCTGACTGAGGGCTGCTGGGAGCAGGGGGTGGGGCTTGTTCCATGTGCCCGCCCCCTGGGCTCTTTACTGCTGGAGCTCTGCTCCTGTGCGTTCCTGCAGGAAATTTTAAGATTATAGGTTATAACTTTGTAGTGTCTGGGTCAAAAAGGATTTTTAACTCCTATCAGAGAAAAAACACCTTTGTTTGGGTGAGAACAAACCTTTGCCGATACGACTCAGGTCAGGTCAAGTAAATATGTGATGCTATTGTACAGACACACCTTTCTTACATTTGACCAATCAGGAGATTTTCATTTAAATGTTTTTTAATTTCTTGTAACCAATTATGCTTTCTGAATATTATTGTCATGATAATGATATGATGATGTCATATCAAGTATTTAACGTCATATATTTCCCGGTTGGGCTCAGAAAGCCGCCAATTTTGGATGGGTCATTTGGCCTAACCGTTTTCTGCGTTTGATTGCAATTAAATACAAGATCTTCCTCCTCATTGTGACTTCAGTCTCCTATTTTTGACTGGACATTCATTTGTATAACACCTTTCGCCCTCGGAGCTGCCGCGTGCGCTCCTGCCCCGGCTCCGGGGTCCTAACGCCCTCCTCCTCCTGTGCTTGGCGGCAGATGATGGCCTGCAGGCAGTCCGGCCAGCGCCTCCCCAACCAGCTGGTGGACCAGCACCAGGAAGTCGCGAGGATGATCCAGTGGCAGAAGTCCCAGCTTCAGCACGGAGGCCCCGCGGTGAGAAAAGGTACGGTCACAGAGAGGAAGGGCCGACCCTAAAGCCCCACGCCAGGAGGGCCCCGTTCCCCGTGATGGGGCAAACGAACGCTTCCCCCCTTCCGTTAGTGCAGACAAGATTGTCCATGGA
Organism: Gekko japonicus; assembly: GCF_001447785.1. Classification (NCBI taxonomy): domain Eukaryota; kingdom Metazoa; phylum Chordata; class Lepidosauria; order Squamata; family Gekkonidae; genus Gekko; species Gekko japonicus. The sequence goes on from NW_015165343.1 coordinate 62,091, forward strand.
GGGACTGGTACCCTCCAAGGCCGGGATCCCCCAATCTTTTGAAGCCTGTGGGCTGACTCAGCCACAAAATGGCCGCCGCAGGAGGCAAAGCCAGTCACAAAATGGCCACCGCAGGAGGCAAAGCCAAGTCACAAAACGGCCGCTGCAGGAGGCAAAGCCAGTCACAAAATGGCCACCTCAGGAGGCAAAGCCAGTCACAAAATGGCCACCTCAGGAGGCAAAGCCAAGTCACAAAACGGCCGCCGCAGGAGACAAAGCCAGTCACGAAATGGCTACCGCAGAAGGCAAAGCCAGTCACAAAACGGCCGCCACAGAAGGCAAAGCCAGTCATGAAACGGCTGCCACAAGAGGCAAAGCCAGTCACAAAATGGCCGCCACAGAAGGCAAAGCCTGTCACAAAATGGCTGCCGCCGCTTCCCTTGAGTCACACGAGGACGTTCCTGGCGCTGTGGGGGCAGCTGATGTCAAAAGCCAGGGTTCTGAAAACTTGCACCGCCACTCTGAATCCTTGCTGGGCAAAAGCTGTACCTGGCTTTGCCCACTTTCTAAACGCACTTGGCGGGCCTCAGGAGAGGTGTGAGCAAGGTGGCACAGCGCCCCCAGGCTCCCTGTTATTTACTTACTTGCTTATTTATTTATTTTATTAAACTTATACCCCGCCCTACCCAGCCACAGCCGGCTCCCAGGGAGGATAGAAACAACAATAGGTAATTTAAATAGTTCTAAAACCATAAAACAATTTCAACACTAGAAAGGTGCTAACAGATTGACAACTTAAATTAAATATAAGTTAAATATAAGATGGCGGTCGGCCTTCGTTGTCCCATCCTAGTGATCGACCCAGATCTATGAACCAAATAAAAAAAGGTAAAGGTTCCCTTGCTCGATAGCCAGTCGAGTCCGACTCTAGGGTTGCGGTGCTCATCTCCGTTTCCAAGCCAAAGAGCCAGCGCTGTCCAAAGACGTCTCCGTGGTCATGTGGCCGGCATGACTCAACACCAAGGCGCACGGAACGCTGTTACCTTCCCACCGAAGTGGTACCTATTTATCTACTTGCAATTTCTTGTTTTCGAACTACTAGGTTGGCAGGGCTAAGCTAAACCATATATATGAAAAAGTACAAATATTTATTAAGGTGTACACTTTACAACTGAAGACCAAACGTGTTTATATATATATAGAATTTTCACTTTGATGGAGGGACGCACATTCAGACCTACAAAATCGCTGTTACCAGAATAGGTTGTGGTGGTGATAAGGCTATACCTATGGCCCATCACTAATACCAGGAGTCCAATTATAAGTAGACAAGGAAACAACATCTGGTGTAATTATATGTGTACTAGAATTCTGTAACAGGCCTTTGAATGTGTGTCTAGAATATATAGATAATAGTGACCACTGAGGAAGGCCCTTAGGGGCCAAAACGCATTTGGTCTTCGGTTGTAAAGTTTTTACCCATCATTTGTATGTAGAGTGGGCAAGCTTTTACAGTCTGATTTTAGACAAAGCAATTTTTAATCAGGAAAGTTTTAACACGTGTAGACCTTAATAAATATTTGTACTTTTTCATATATATGGTTTAGCTTAGCCCTATTTGGTTCATAGTCATACCCTGGGTTGAGTTCCCCACCACCACCCCTTTTTTCCAGTTTTTGTCGACCCAGATCTAACCATGTGCGGCCGGCACAGGCTGTTCAGGGAGCAGGGTTCTCCCTCGGGGCGGCTCCTAGTCGAAGGCCTGGCGGAAGAGCTCCGTCTTGCAGGCCCGCAGAACTGCATGAGGTCCCACCGGGCCCCGATCTCCTCTGGGAGCTCATTCCACCAGAGCGGAGCTGCCACCGAGAAAGCCCTGGCCCTGGTACTAACCAGCTTGGCATCTTTTGGTCCGGGAAGGGTCAGTCGATGTGGGGACCCTGATCATCGCAGCGCTGTCTGGGGAACACGTTGGAGACCCCTGCTCTAAGGGCCGGGGGGGGGGGGAGATCAAATTTACACTGTGGCCATCTCCCTGCTGTGTGTCTTCTCCACAGAGTACCTGGCGCAGCTGGAACGGTACCAACAGCTCTACACGGAGGCAGCGCGCCGCCTTGGCACTGAAGGCAAACGGGTACGGTGCCCCTTTTCTCTCCCGTTACCTTGCAGGCAGAGGAGGGGGAGACACGATGAACCCCCCTCAGAGCCTGGCCAGCATAGCTTTTGGGTTCTACCGTCGACTGCCCACTTAAAGAAACGGACGGTTTAGGTCCCGCCTGGTGCAGTTTAGATCTGGCTGCCTCCCCTGACGGGTGTCTGTTCCGTTTCGTTTTAATTTTTCTCCCGTCTCCCAAAAGACGAGCACTCGAGGGCGCCCAGTGAAGCCGATGGGCGGTAGATTCGGGACGGACAAAAGGGAATCGTTCATTTACACAGAGAGTGGTTAAAATTGCCGCCAGAGGATTTAGTGATGGGCACAGGAATAGACAGCCTTAAAGGGGGGGTTGGACAGATTGATGGAGGATAAAGTCTATCAGTGGCTATTAGCCATGGTGGCTATGGGGAACCTCCACGTTCATACGGACTAAACCTCTGAATCTCAGAGCCAGGAGGCAACATCAGGGGAAGGCCTCGGCCTCTCTGCCCTGTTGCTTGCCCTCCAGAGGGACTGGCTGGCCCCTTTGTGAGGCGGGAGGCTGGACTAGAGGGACCCTCCCTGGTCTGATCCAGCAGGGCTCTTCTGGTGTCTCTGCCCTGTTCTTGGCCCTCCAGAGGAACTGGCTGACCACTGTGTGAGGCAGGATGCTGGACTGGATGGACCATCACTGGTCGTTGACCCAGGCGGGCTCTTCTGACATTCTGATGTTCTTTTTTGGCAGGAGGCGGCCAAAGACGCTCTTTACAAACGGAATCTGGTCGAGCGGGAGGTGAGTGTCTCCTCTAGAGCAGGGGGCTGCTGCTGTGCCGTTCCCACCCCACCCCCACGATCAATACGGAGGTGACTGAGCCAAGCGCAGCCTTGCCTGGGCCCCTCTGGCCAGTCGGTTGGCTTTCTGGCGAGAATCAAAGTAGCGCCACCAAAAAGAACGCACAAAATGGGGTCTCTCGGGTTCCCATGCGCCACTGCTCAGCCTCACAGCATTGCCCTTTCTCCAGACTTGCTTCCTATAACCTTGAGGGTATAGAACCACAGAGAAATGTATAGCTGGAAGGGACCCCAAGGGTCAACTCTCCTGGAGGAAGATTCCTTCCTAAGCCGAAAGTGGCGGTCAGCATTAACCCCGGGCGTGTAAGGAAGGGCCGGCCACGAGAGCTGAACATGGTCTCAACCCTTCCTGCCCGCCCTTTCACGGTCTGCCCAAATTCACAGAACCAGCATGGCTGTCCGACGGCCATCTAGCCTGTGCTTAAAAACCTCCAGAGAAAGAGAGCCCACCATCCCCCGAGGAACAGCTCCAACCGTCAGGAAGTTCTTCCTCATGTCTAGCCGAAAACTCTTCTGATTTAATTTCAACCCGTTGGTTCTGATCCGACCTTCTAGGGCGACAGAAAACAACTCCCCTCCGTCTTGTACAAATACTTGAAGGTGGCTGTGTGTCTTGGATTATGTCCGGGTCTCCCTCAGCTATAGATGCATAGTGTATAGCATTACACTATAGAGCCAGTTTGGTGTCGTGGTGAAGTGCGCGGACTCTAATCTGGGAGAACCGGGTTTGATTCCCCACTCCTCCACTTGCACCTGCTGGATGGCCTTGGGCAAGCCGTAGTTCTGATAAGAGCTGTTCTTGAAAAAAGAGCAGTTTCTGTCAGAGCTCTCAGCCCCACCTACCTCACAGGGCGTCTGTTGTGGGAAGGGGAAGGGAAAGGAGTTTGTGAGCCGCTCTGAGACACCTTTCGGTAGTGAAGGGCGGGATATAAATCCAATCTCCTCTTCTTCTTTTACCTCACAGGGTGTCTGTTGTGGGGAGGGGAAGGGAAAGGAGTCTGTAAGCCGCTCTGAGACTCCTTTGGGTAGTGAAGGGCGGGGTATAAATCCAATCTCTTCTTCTCTTCTTAATGGACTCCAGTTTGGTGTAGTGGTTAAGTGCGCGGACTCTAATCTGGGAGAACCAGGTTTGATTCCCCACTCCACTTGCAGCCGCTGGATGACCTTGGGCAAGCCATAGTTCCGTCAGAGCTGTTTTTGAAACAGCAGTTCGGTAGTGAAAGGCGAGGCATAAATCCAATCTCCTCTTCTTCTTCTATTGTACGGCCCTTCCTGTCCACCATCTTCTGTCTCTGTCTTCCTGGAGAAATGAGTAACGGAGGCAGCAATAGAGGTGGATCGGGCATGAGGGCCACTGTGAAAAGTTCCACTGGGGTAACGACCTAGGGGGGGTGCCACCCCGGCCCCTAACAATGGGCACCCCTCAATCGGTGTGAGGGGGGCAGCAGCCATGGTTGTTTCAAGCCAGCAAGCTGTCGCCCCATCCCAGGTGGGCAAGGAAGTCCGCCCCATGCTGTGTGTGGCGCAGAGTGGCAGGAGAGGCTCCGGGTG
>NW_015165343.1:66636-76352 GCF_001447785.1 Gekko japonicus
GGGGGTGGTGGGACAGAGCCCCGTTTCCTCCCAGTCCCCCCCTGACCGGCCTGCACATCTGTCTTCCAGCTGCAGAACTTCCACCAATGAAAGAAACGCTGAAGATGCGAAAGCCTGAGAATTTGCACTGTCGAGTAACCGCACCGTTGGTCACACGCGGTCTCCTTCCTGCAAGGGTGTGGGGGGAGCGGTAAGGGGGAGGAGAGGAGGCACTTGATGGGGGGCCGCAGGGGGGGACCCCCTAGCTCACTGTGTTTTGGTGGTGGTTGGGGGAATCTTCCTGGCTTTCGTGTCCTCGCACAATCGATAAAGGGATCAGAGTCTACGGGTATGGCAAGGCACGGGACCCCGCCAGGTGAAGAGAGACAATCCCGGTGGCAAAGGCACTGCCACCCTGCCCTCTGGGCAACACACGTCTTAATTAACGAGTCCGTTGAGCCATCCCGCAGCAGGGCCTTGGTTTCTGGACTCCAGCGGAGGAGGAGGCGACGGATCCTCCTCCACATCCTCACAGTCGCTCTGGCATGCATCCCTGCTAATAATTTATACTTTTTGGAACGCTAGTGGTTTCCCCCTCCAAAGCTTTCTAGGAATCATAGTCCTGTGAGGGTGCCGATGATTCCCCGGCACCCCCGACAGAACTACAACTTCTCAGGCCCAGCACCTTAACCTGCACAAACCTTTTTTAGTCGGACACGCTTTGTGATGTAAACACGACCATAGCACCTTGCCTCTCCAAGCCCCCGGACGTGGAAGGGACCCTGCGGCACCCGAGGCGTGCTGAGCTTTTTAGCATTTAGGGTTTTGGCGCTTTCCGGACCCCGAAGACTTCCCTGCCCTTGCAGGGGCTCCCTCGGCCCCGTCCGGTCCGCAGCTCCCTTCCGAGCCCTCCCCCCTTCTCTCCTTGCACCCGACACTTTGCACGCCCCTCTGAGCGTTGCTCGAGAAGGTCTCGCCTTTCCCCAGCCAGGCCTCCAAGGGCTCCCCGCCTTAACCGCCTTGATGCCTCCCAGGGCCCCCACCAGGATGCGGTGCACAAGGCCTCGCTCGCCAGCTGCCCTCCTGCACACATTCCTCGGGCCCTGGAAAGGCGGGCCCAACCCACCCCCGTCTCTCTGCCTCACATGCCACAGAACCCACGCTGGTCACGGCGCTGCCTCTTTGCATCGGTCCATTTCGGAGCTGCCAGAGGAAAGGGGCCTGAGATTTCGAGATTCCCTCCTCTCCGAGAGAGGCCGACTCGACATTTGTCTTCCCCACCAGTGTCCCGGCCTTCTGACTCCGTCTTCCAAAAAAACACACACCCCGTCTACATTTGCTTTCGGCTTCACACTTCAACCGTGCTAGTATAATGTTGCCTGTCCGGATATGCTTATCGCCCTCTCGTGGCGGCTACATTGTCACTGCGCCTCCGCTTTAAGCGAATCTTCTCCAAACCGCTTTCAAACAAGCACGGAGAAGGGCAGCGTCACAGCAGCACGAAACGGGTTTAAGAATGCACATGCAGATTCGACCAGAGGGAGAAGCACACGCCGAGGGCCATTCCTCCTTTCTCCCCGGCTTCCTCAGGAGTCCCCGGCAGGGTGTCCCTCTAGCAGGACATTCGCATCCAGGTTGGTGGAGCAGCCGCTGGGCCTGGGAACACCCAACAGCTTGTGAAATACAATCGGCCGCGGTGTAGTTTGGAGCCATGTTTGGGCCAACATCTAAAAAACCCCTTGCCCCCGCCCGCATTCCTTCGGAAACCAAAATGGAACTCCTCCCGTCCCCTGGTGGTGAGAAAGGACGACGAGCGTATGTTCCCGGCAGCTTCCCCCCCCTTTCCTCGCTTCCCTGACCTCATTTACGCAAACCTTTTTTTGAGAGGGGTTTTTCCCCCCTGATCTTGAGACAAGTGCCTGCCTCGGAGGTCGCCCCTCACCTCGAGGTGTCCTGAAAGCCAAGGTCAGAAACAAAGAGCCTGCAGGTTTGACTGTGTTTTTATTTTGTGCTTCAGAGTGACATAGATTATAACGTTTTTAGGGGAGGGAAATGGAAGTGGGAAATGAATATGTATAAGACCCCCCCCCCTCTAGAACCTTGCACCAATAAACACCTTGTGGAAACCTCAGCCTTTCCGTCTGCGTTGTGTTCCCCGGGTCAGCTCGGCAGTACGAAGGCGTCCGGCCGAATCTTCCCAAGTAATTTCCTCGGATCCCCTTGGACGGAGACAGGTCTCTCTTCCCAGCCTCTGCAAAATGAAGCGCCGGCTTCCCCAACGTGGTGCCCATGGTGGTGGTGGTGGGGTTTCCCAGAAAAGCTTCCGATTGACTTTGTGGGTTTTTAAAAAATGTCGCTTTGGCAGCAGCTGACGGCACAGCACGGTGCGACTGAAGGCAAGCCGTGGCAGCCACTGTGTGGTTCTGCTCACTGCGCTGTATCAGACTTCCAGCCACCATGTGAGAGAGGTTACGGTGGGAGTGCGTGATCACTCAGGGTCACCCGGTGAGCTTCAATGGCAAAGGGGGGCTTTGAACCCGAGTTTCCCAGATACGAGGCTGACACACAAACTGCTACGCCACACGGGCTCTCAGAATCGTGTTTGTTATCACTCGCCTTATCCCCTGGAATCAGCATGCCAACAGGGGTAGAAAACTTCAGAGCACGTGCCTGCTCCCTATTTATTTTCTCCAGTGCTGTATGAGGGGAAGGGAATAGAAATGAGTTTGTAAGCCGCTCTGAGACTCCTCTGGGAAGTGAAGGGCAGGGTATGAATCCAATCTCCTCTTCTTCTTTTACCTCACAGGGTGTCTGTTGTGGGGAGGGGGAGGGAAGGGAGTTTGTAAGCCGCTCTGAGACTCCTTTGGGTAGTGAAGGGCGGGGTATGAATCCAATCTCTTCTTCTTCTTCTTTTACCTCACAGGGTGTCTGTTGTGGGGAGGGGGAGGGAAGGGAGTTTGTAAGCCGCTCTGAGACTCCTTTGGGTAGTGAAGGGCGGGGTATAAATCCAATGTCGTCGTCTTTTACCTCACAGAGTGTCTGTGGTGGGGAGGGGAAGGGAAAGGAGTTTCTCAGCCGCTCTGAGAGTCCTTTAGGTAGTGAAAGGCGGGGTATAAATCCAATCTCCTCTTCTTCTTTTACCTCACAGGGTGTCTGTGGTGGGGAGGGGAAGGGGAAGGAGTTTGTCAGCCGCTCTGAGACTCCTTTGGGTAGTGAAGGGCGGGGTATAAATCCAGTCTCCTCTTCTTAATGGACTTCCAGTTTGTTGTAGTGGTTAAGTGCACGGACTCTAATCTGGGAGAACCAGGTTTGATTCCCCACTCCACTTGCAGCCACTGGATGACCTCGGGCAAGCCATAGTTCTGTCAGAGCTGTTTCTGAAACAGCAGTTCCCGAAGGAGCTCTCTCAGCCCCACCTACTTCACAGGGTGTCTGTTGTGGGGAGGGAAGAGAAAGGACTTTGTAAGCTGCTCTGAGACTCCTTTGGGTAGTGAAGGGTGGGGTATAAATCAATTCTCTTCTTCTTAATGGATTCCAGTTTGGTGTAGTGGTGTAGTGGTTAAGTGGGAGAACCAGGTGTGATTCCCCACACCTCCACTTGCAGCTGCTGGATGACCTTGGGCAAGCCATAGTTCTGTCAGAGCAGTTCTTGAAAGAGCAGTTTCTGTCAAGAGCTCTCTCATCCCTACCTACTTCACCGGGAGTCTGTTGTCAGGAGGGGAAGGGAAAGGAGTTTGTAAACCGCTCTGAGACTCCTTCGGGTAGTGAACGGCGGGGTATAAATCCAATCTCTTCTCCTTATACTGAATCAGGCCCTTGGTCCTTCAAAGTCAGTACTGTCTACTCACACTGGCAGTGGCTCTCCAGAGTCTCAGGCAGTCTTTCTCACCACCTCCTGCCTGGTCCTTTGAACTGGAGATGCTGGGGATTGAACCTGGGACCGTCTGCAGGCCAAGCAGGGGCTCTGCCACTGAGCCAGGGTCTCAGGCGGAGGTCTTTCCCATCCCCTCCTGCCTGGTCCTTTCAACTGGAGATGCCGGGGATTGAACCTGGGACCTTCTGCATGCCAAGCAGAGGCTCTGCCACTGAGCCACAGTCCCTCCCAAATTCAACTGCATTGGCCAGTTGAAACCATTGGGTTTAGACAGTAGTTGCCCTGTTCAGCCCTGACCTGGATTGCCCAGGCTAACCCAAACTTGTCAAATCTCACGCAGCCTGCTCTTCCTCACAGGTGCGCTGCCAACTCCAGCCTGGCATATTCCTGGAGGTTTAGGGGCAGTGTCTGTAGAGGTGGATCTGGAAAGAATCATAGAACGTTAGAGTCGGAAGAGACCTTGCAGGTCATCTAGTCCAACCCCCTGCTCTCTGCAGGAGCATAGCCGAAAGAGAACCCTACAACATACCCAAAACATGGCCGTCCAGCCTCCACTTGAAAACGTCCAGCGAAGGAGCATCCACCACCTCCCGAGGCAGACTGTTCCATTGCTCAACCACTCTTACAGTTAGGAAGTGTCTCCTGATATTTAGCCTGTAATGACTCCCTTGTCATTTCCACCCATTAGATCTAGTCTTGCAGTCCGGAGCAAGAGAGAAATAGATCCACTCCATCTTCTACTTGACAGCCCTTCAGATTCTTGAAGACTGCAATCGTGTCCCCTCTAAGCCTTCTCTTTCCCAGGCTAAACAATACCCAACTCTTTCAGCCTTTCCTCCTAAGACTTGGATTCCAACCCTCTCGCCATCCTGCTTGCCCTCTTCTGGACACGCTCAAGCTTGTCAGCATCCTTCCTAACATGTGGTGCCCAAAACTGGACACAGGACTCCAGGCGAGGCCTGACCATAGCAGAATAGAGCGGAACGACCACCTCCCGCGATCTGGACACGAGGCTTCTGTGAATGATTCCAGCTAGAAGAATCTGTGCTATACCTGTACCGCAAAATTGTCATTTGCTCCAGGGGAATTGGTCCCTGCCGTCTGGAGATCAGCTGTAACTCTGGGAGGACACCAGGCCTCCCCTGGAGGCTGGCAACTCAACTTGCAGGTAGGGTTGCCAAATTCCAGGTGGGGCTTGGAGACCTCCCAGAATTGGAAGTCATCTCCACACAAGGATTGATCCCCCTGGGGGGGAAATGACCGCAAAGGCCCCTCCCCTCCCCAATCTCTAGCAACTAGGGCTGCCAACACCGACTCGGGAAACTCCTGGAGATTTGGGGGTGGAGCTTGTGGACCACAGGGTCGGGAGAGGGACCTTAGCAGGGGTCTGGGCTGCCATCCTCCAGTGGTCCAAAATAAGCAGATTCCGCTAGGAAAAACACCATCCCAAAAAAATTGCCAAAATATATAAACTTTATTTCACGAGTATCAAGTTGGTGGTGTCATGACCAGAAAATAAGTGCATTTTTGTTGTTCAATCGCACAGTCGAGTCTGACTCTTCGCGACCCCATGAACCAGCTCCCGTCAGGCCCTCCTGTCTTCCGCCGTCCTCTGAAGTTTGCTCAGTTTCATGTTCGTTGCATCGATGACACTGTCTATCCACTGTATACTATAATACTATAAACAAGGCACAGAATACAATGTTTCCTCCTTCGGAAGGTAAATATTAGTCCACGTAGTCAATTCAACATAGCAGGAGGAATCCCATGTTTCGAAAACATTTTCAAAGACAGCCTTCGCAAAGACGCCCGTTCCGGATACTCAAAGGAGGGACCTTTCTGTCGACTTCTTCAGTTGGCTGGCAGTGTAATTGTGTAGCTGGAACGGTGAAAAGAGTTTACCCAAAATCGACTTGTACAGAGAACACGTGTAAGAAAAGTCATTTCAATACCTTATCTGGAAAAGAAAAGAAAAAAAAATACACCCACCCCGATTGCAACAATTTTTCTGACAAGGAGGTTCCATAGTGTGAAGAGCGAATGGTAAGTTTCCAAGGGCACAGAAAGAGATGCCTGCCAATTTAAACGCCCCCTTGGCCCCTCCCCCCCACCTCAAGATGTATTAAGACCAGTGTTCCCTCTAAACTGAGTTGGTGTGAGCTAGCTCACATTTTTTTAGCCTCTGGCTCACACGTTTTTGTCTCAGCTCAGGAAGGATGGCTCCAGAGCAAACTGATTGATGCAGCAGCCAAATTGCTCGCTCACAACTTTAATGCCCGTAGCTCACAAGGTAGAATTTTTGCTCACAAGACTACATCTTAGAGGGAACATTGATTAAGACCAACCATAAGCATTTAATTTCAATTTGAACTGTTAGGAACATAGCTCATCTCAAGTTGGTTTTCGACTCTAGAAATAGTGTGCTGGGAGCTAGACTTACTGAAATAAGTCTCCCAGCCTTCCGTGTATAAGACCACCACACTGAAGCGGTCCGGGTCGTTTATTTTTAAGGCATAATCGATTGATCCTATCCTACCTTGATTCCTATTGCACTGATTTTGAATTACAATATAAACAACGTTGCGGGAATTAATTAAGTTTTAATTAATTTAAAATTGTATTAAGTTTAAAATTGTAAAATTAAAATTGTATTAAGTTTTAATTAATTTAAAATTGTATTAAATAAAGGTTTTGTTAATTTATTCTATATCCTTAATCCAAAGAGAGGGAAAGGTCTAGTGTAGTTTTTTAATTTAATATAGGAAAGAGGGGAAATTAACTCGACACAACTCATACGTTAATCTGATCTGGAATTAATTTAATGTTGATTGCATAGCCAAATAACTGTTTTATCTTACACCAGAGTACTAATTTGTCATTCTTGACATAATTGGAAGTTAAAATCGGCAAAGAGTCGCTCGCTGTTAAGAAGTTTAATAAGCATTATTTATACAGCCTTCGGCTTAACAACAAGCTATTTCTCATATACGAGAGCATACAGTGCCCTCTTGTGGCTACTTTTAGAATTGGACGGGAAGGCAGAAAATATAGCATCTAACCTTACAAAAATCTTTTGTCTTACTGCACTCCTAAACATATAAACAACTAGTTGTAAGATCTCTACAGGAGATATTTGAAGAACTGTGGGCTGGGAACACCAGGTGGGAATCCGTGCATCCAGAGCCAAAAGGTAAAACTGAGAATGTAAAAAATATACAGACTCTCTTTTAAAGACAACTACCTTTCCGTCCCTTTATTTCAGCGAAACATGTCTATGAACATTAAAATGCTATCTTCAAACGTGAGGGGCTTGAACAGCAACATAAAACGAAAATGTGTACTCACTAACATTTTGAAACAAAAACCAGCCATTGTCTTATTACAAGAGACCCTTCTTAGAAAAACAGAACTTTCTCACTGGAAAAGACCCTGATGCTGGGAAAGATTGAAGGTCAAAGAAGACGGGGACGGCAAAGGATGAGATGGTTAGACAGTGTCAGCGATGCAACGAACATGAAATTGAGCCAACTTCGGAGGACGGCGGAAGACAGGAGAGCCTGGCGGGAGATTGTCCATGGGGTCGCGAAGAGTCGGACTCGACTGTGCGACTGAACAACAACAAAATTTCTCAAATACAAGAGCATACAGTGCCCTCTTGTGGCTACTTTTAGAATTGGACGGGAAGGCAGAAAATATAGCATCTAACCTTACAAAAATCTTTTGTCTTACTGCACTCCTAAACATATAAACAACTAGTTGTAAGATCTCTACAGGAGATATTTGAAGAACTGTGGGCTGGGAACACCAGGTGGGAATCCGTGCATCCAGAGCCAAAAGGTAAAACTGAGAATGTAAAAAATATACAGACTCTCTTTTAAAGACAACTACCTTTCCGTCCCTTTATTTCAGCGAAACATGTCTATGAACATTAAAATGCTATCTTCAAACGTGAGGGGCTTGAACAGCAACATAAAACGAAAACATGTACTCACTATCATTTTGAAACAAAACCCAGCCATTGTCTTATTACAGGAGACCCATCTTAGAAAAACAGAACTTTCTATTTTCGACACCAGTAAATGTATTGCAGACACTTTATTGAAGCGAAGAGTCTTTGCGGAAGGGGACATCATCACGGAAGGGGACTTTTAACTTCATTATAGACAACACGCTTGACAGGTCACATCATATTCCCAATTCCAAACGCCACAAAAAACGTTACACCAAATTGGCAGATTTGTTAAAAGAACAGGATCTAATAGATACCTGGAGAACACGGCACCCAGAAGAGAGGTACTGTACATACTTTTGGGACCGCCACACAGTACATACCAGAATAGATTTTATTTTGACGTCATCAGCTTTGCAAGACTGTGTCCTTTCATCTACAATTGAAACCATCGCAATGGTCGGATCATGCTTGGCTGGAATGTACACTGTCCCCCTATGACCCATCCAAACCACAAAGAAATGGGTCTCTGAACACCTCTTTATTAAATAACCCAGACTTCAGAACTGATATTGGACATAATATACAACTTTATTTGAAAGAAAATGATACAGATGACATCTCTCCTGTGACATGCTGGGATGCGATGAAACCAACTTTGAGAGGCACCATAATATCAACATCTTCATATCTGAAGAGACAAAGACAGCAGTTAGAAGCGACCACACTAAATAAAATTAAAGAACTAGAAAGAATACATTCTGGGGGGAAATACAGCATAAGGTAAAAGAAATTACATAGATATGCCTATATGCCTTATGTAATGTGCTACGAATAAATTAAACAATGCCTTACCAAAACCGATCGGTTCCTCATTTATGACAAACCGGGATCTGATACTGGATTACTTAACCAAAGAGGAATTCATTCCTCCTCAATGGTTGCAATTTAAAAAATGGCTGTAAATTTCCTTAGGTGTTACTTAATAGAACAAAATACTGTTAGTTAGGATGACATGATTATTTATAAATTTCTGTACTAGTAACTATACTATGCCTTCATATGTTAAAAAATTATATACTAGACTGCTAATTTTATTATACTTTTGCAATTCTATATTCCCATCTGTGTATAACTTATAGATTTGACACATAGAAACAACGCTTAGTTGATTGGAAATGGATTGTTACAAGGACAAAGTTTAACTGTTATGGATGAAAATGTGGTTTTTCAAATTGGATGACAATGCTTATTTGTTGTTACCACTGTTATAGTCTGTATTTAGTTGTAACCCTTTTATTAATAAAACCAAAGATATACTATTACTGTAATAATAATAAAACTGAAACATTTTTCAGCAATAAACCACTTGTATTTATAAGTTATTATTTACAAGTATTATTACTAACAAGTATTAGTAAGTATTTACAAGTATGAGCCCCCTGAGTTCCTGAAGAGTTGTCAAAGTTGAGTCAAGACTCTGGTTCAGGAGTTCATAGCCAGAGGAGTTGTTACCAAGGGGATGTCCGAAAGGTGTTGTCAAGCAGCCCCGAGGTTAATAGCGATCAGAAGTCGAGCAGAGCCAAAACCCGAAGTCAGAAACTGGTAGAAGAAGAAGAAGATATTAGATTTATACCCTGCCCTTCACTACCCAAAGGAGTCTCAGAGCAGCTTACAAACTCCATTCCCTTCCCCTCCCCACAACAGACACCCTGTGAGGTAGGTGGGGCTGAGAGAGCTCTTTCGAGAACTGCTCTTTTTCAAGGACAGCTCTTATCAGAACTACGGCTTGCCCAAAGTTATCCAGCCAGGTGCAACTGGAGGAGTGGGGAATCGAACCCGGTTCTCCCAGATTAGAGTCCGCACATTTAACCACTACACAGGAGGAGGAGGAGGAGGAGGAGGAGGAGGAGG
>NW_015165343.1:77495-80695 GCF_001447785.1 Gekko japonicus
GTCCAGGAGTTCAGAGCCAGAGGAGTCGTTACCAAAGGGATGTCCAAAAGGTCTTGTCAAGCAGTGCCAAAAGCCGAAGTCAGGAACTGGTCACTGAAATTGGTAGAAGAAGAAGAAGAGATTAGATTTATACCCTGCCCTTCACTACCCAAAGGAGTCTCAGAGCGGCTTACAAACTCCTTTCTCTTCCCCTCCCCACAACAGACACCCTGTGAGGTAGGTGGGGCTAATAGAGCTCTTTCGAGAAAGAGTCCACACACTTAACCACTAAACCAAACTAGTAGTGCTCCAGAGCTCAGTCCAGGAGTTCAGAGCCAGAGGAGTCGTTACCAAAGGGATGTCCAAAAGGTCTTGTCAAGCAGTGCCAAAAGCCGAAGTCAGGAACTGGTCACTGAAATTGGTAGAAGAAGAAGAAGAGATTAGATTTATACCCTGCCCTTCACTACCCAAAGGAGTCTCAGAGCGGCTTACAAACTCCTTTCTCTTCCCCTCCCCACAACAGACACCCTGTGAGGTAGGTGGGGCTAATAGAGCTCTTTCGAGAAAGAGTCCACACACTTAACCACTAAACCAAACTAGTAGTGCTCCAGAGCTCAGTCCAGGAGTTCAGAGCCAGAGGAGTCGTTACCAAAGGGATGTCCGAAAGGTCTTGTCAAGCAGTCCAAAAGCCCAAGTCAGGAACTGGTCGCTGAAACTGGTAGTCCTCGAGAGTCCGGTCCTGGAGAGAAGGAGGGATAGAAAGAGAGAGAGAAGGAAAGAAGGAGGGAAGGATGGAAAGAAAGAGAGAAAAAGGCGGGAAAGACGGAGGAAAGGGGAGAAGGAAAGAAAGGGAAAGAAAGAGAGAGAAGGAAAGGAGATGTTCCGGTGTGATCGCGCCTGGAAAATCCGCCCGAGTATCATGCCGTCCGCGGTGCCTACGAAGAGTAAAGCATAGCAAATTGTTTACTGTATCTTTAAACACAGAATGAACTGCAGTTCTAGCTACCTCAGGGTCAGTGGGTCTGAAGTAGCCTTCCTGATTGGTTCTCAATAGCTTCCTAGTCCTGCAATAAACTAGCCCGCGAAAGTAGGTTTTATGGTCCTTTTCCTCCCGTTGTTCTGCAAACCCCTTGGCTAAGGAGACGGGAGGGACTCATCCCCTTTTGGAGGTGAGGGCGATCTGGCTGCTGCGACCTCTGTCACCCCATTGACCGCCAGGGTTGATGTGGCTGATCTGGCTGGCTAGGCACGTGTCCCCTACCTCCCTCACCCCTCCAGGTGCATACCTCCTGAAGCTGGGCACTCGGTCGAAGCAGACGACCATCCCAGGTAGAAGGAGTGTGCTGTTCTTCGGTCAAGGGTATAATAATAACAATTATTATTTATAAGCCTCCTCCTCCCTTGCCTCCTCTCTCCGAATCACCCCCCACGGCAGTGTGACTTGGGGAGGGAAAGGATTTAAATACCTCCCCCTCCCGGAGTCACGTACCCTTAGCGGTGCGACTCAAGGAGGGAAAGGAGGGGATTTAAATGCCTCCCTTCCCTCTGTGGTGGTGTGACCCCCCCCCCGGGGTGAGAAGGGAGGCGGGGAGCAGTTGCCTCAGAGGCAGAAGCTTGCTCCCGAAGGCGTTGACGTACCTCCTGAGCTCCCTCGCATCGCTTGGCTGTGGCGACATAATACAGACGTCGACGACTCCGAAGGCCTCCTCAGCTTCCTCGCATCAGGGCTTGAACCGCTCCCAAAGACCAGACGAACCTCTGCTAACCCTTTGGCAGTCCTTGGGCCTTGAATCTTTAGTGCTGTTCCGGCTTCGGCATTTGCTTTGAACACCACCACCCCCAGCTCTGAGTGTTGTGACTAGCCCTTTTTGAAGGCTAGTCCGAGCCCTTCTTTGGGCAACTCCACCAGAGGCAATCGGAGGACTCTCAGCCTTTGCTCTTCGCGGGCTTTGTGGAGATGGTTCTGGGCAGATGTTTTACTGCGGCCAGTTCTTGGTTCCTCCCGTTTCCTTGGTGCTGTTGCTTGGAGTGGTTTGGCCTCTTCCTTTGTTTCTTCTGTGGCTTCAGCTGTTTTTAGCCGGGAACGGGTCAGGAGGAACCTGACGTGGCCGCTCGACTGCCCGAGCTGTGTAGAGCTCCCATCCCCTCTCTTGGCCTCGAGTCCTCTTTCTTCCGGCGCTTCCGGGAGACCATTGGCATTCTGTGCCCGCCTTGGCTCTTTCCGCTGCTTCTTTGGTTTTCTCCTCCGCTGTTTTGCGTTTCCCCCGCCCTCTTTGTTGTTGCTTCCACGGGCCATTTCCGGCCATCCGTGGTCACTGGAGCACTGCTCTGGTTCTGATAGCTGTGTCTTTTCATGAAACACAAATAAGAACACAGCATTTTTAGGATCTTTTAAAAGTACTCGATCTTTACTTACATGCCATGCGTTATAAAAACTATTTGCGTTGCTCTCACCGACGCCAGCCTCCAGGTACGATAGGAAAAATTAGGCTCGCCAAAGTAAATCCCTCTTCTATGACTCGAACACACTTAGTTGTATTTGTAGAGCTTTGGGAAGACATTAGAGAGAGGCTGCATTGATCCACATTATTGTTATTCCTGCTAGTGCCAGGGCAAGAGATTGGTGACAAACACCAACAGAGAGAGAGAGAGTTGAAAAGGCATACGAAACCACTGTTTAATCCTAGGAAAGCGCCTCTTTATCTCTTACATTCCTCGGGTCTACATTTTTTTCAAATGAAGGGTTGATAAATACTGTTCGGGGACTTTGAAAAACGAGAACTCTTCAGTCTGCTCCATAGACGTCACAGCTCCATCAGGACGTCTTAAAGGGTAAACATTCCAGGAGCAGGGGCAAAACAGTGTCAAGAGCAACTACGTCAAGATTTCGGACTGTTTTGTATCGTACCCGTGTTATTATCGACTGGCTTGGCTTATGACCGTGAAATGCACTTTACGCAAGAATTTATGTTGTTTAATACAGGAAATTTGCTATACGAGGACAACTAAGTGTGTTGGAGTGATAGAAGAGTGGTTTTCTTTGGTGAGCCTAATTTTTCCCTATTGTATTCACACCAAAGCCCGTCTTGTTTCTGAAGACTCCAGGTACGGGCCGAAGGTCTTCCAGGATCACAACTGATCTCCACACAACAGAGACCAGCTCCACTGTTCAGCGATTCAGCTAAAAGCCTTAGCAGTACAGTCGTCCAGTGATCTATAGC
>NW_015165343.1:81161-98076 GCF_001447785.1 Gekko japonicus
GGCCGTCGTTTCTCCAAGCTAAAGAGCCCCAAGCGCTTTAACCTTTCTTCATAGGGAAAGTATTCCAACCCTTTTATCATTCGAGTTGCCCTTTTCCCAAAGCTATAATATCCTTTTTAAGGCGTGGTGACCAGAACTGTACACAGTAATCCAAATGAGGTTGCACCATTGATTTATACAGGGGCATAATACATTATATTGATTTATACAGGGGCATGAAATTGAGCCAACTTCAGAGGACGGCGGAAGACAGGAGGGCCTGGCGGGAGATGATCCATGGGGTCGCGAAGAGTCGGACTCGACTGTGCGACTGAACAACAACAACAAGAACAACAAAATTGTGATACTGGCTGATCTGTTTTCAATACCCTTCCTAATAATCCCCAGCATAGCATTGGCCTTTTTTTTATTGCAGTCACACACTGTCTTGACATTTTCAGTGAGTTATCTACTACAATTCCAAGATATCTCTCTTGGTCGGTCTCTGCCAGTTTGGACCCCTTCAACGTATATTTATAGTTAGGATTTTTGGCTCCAATGTGCATCACCTTGCACTTGGCCACATTGAAACCCATTTGCCATGTTGATGCCCACTTGCCCATCCTCAACAGATCCCTTTGGAGTGCCTCACAATCTTAAAGGTGCCACTGGACTGTTTTGGATTGCTAGCTATTGGGGGGGGAGAGAATGTGCAGATCTGCCCTCGCAGAGGAGGGAGAGCTTGTACCTGAATAAAACTTGGTCTCGCTAGCTATGGGGGGGAGGGAATTATGCAGATCGACCCTTTCAGAGGGGGGGGATGCGCACTCTGGTCTGAGAGGCACGGGGGTCTCTTGCCCCTTTAAGGTAGCCACCCTCTGCACAGGCTCCGACGTGTGTGGCCAGACTGGGGCCCCTGAGCTGCTCGGCCAAGGTCCACCACCCCCGCCCACGAGGGGCTCCGGCAGGCCACTGAGTTGCAGAGAGCTGAGAGGGGGGGCAGAGAAGGAGGGCACCCGTGGCCTGACCCCCCACACACACTTCCATCCCTAGCTCAGAGACTCACCAGAAGAGCAGGAGGGTGGGTGGGAGATGGCAGCGGGCAGCGGGCAGCAGGCAGCTCTGACTCCCGGGGCTCCGGTGGAGTGCCACGGTGGAAGATGTTGCCCAGTCCAGGGCTCATTAGTTCCACCTAATAATGATGATGATGATGATTTCAGTCATGTTCATGCAGAGGAACTTGATTATGACCTAAGAGCTATCTAATGAAAACTAGCTACTTCTGGGTGAGATACTACTTTGGCACTGATGGTTCATTCATGCTCTGGGAACAACTCAGCCAGATCTGTGCTGCAAAGATTACGGGCTGTAACAGCGTAGAAGAAGAAGAAATTGGATGTACAGCCCACCCTTCACTTGGAGTCTCAGAGCGGCTTAGAATCTCCTTTCCCCTTCCCCTCCCCACAACAGACACGCTGGGAGGTTAGGTGGGGCTGAGAGAGCTCTTGACAGAAACTGCTCATTTTCAAGAACAGCTCTGACAGAACTATGGCTCGCCCAAGGTCATCCAGCAGCTGCAAGTGGAGGAGTGGGGAATCAAACCCCGTTCTCCCAGATTAGAGTCTGCGCACTTAACCACTACACCAAACTGGCTCTACCATCACAGTGCATCGGACTTCTTGCGAGTCCTTGCTCTGTCTGGCACTCCAATGCCCTAGGAGCACGTGAGCCTCCGGCTCGCACATTTTTCTTAGCTCGGGAAGGAGGACTCCAGAGCAAACTAAGCTATGCAGCAGCCAAATCGCTCGCTCACAACTCACAAGACTCCACAGCTTAGAGGGAGGATGGCTCCCAGCCCGGGAGGATTTGGAACCGCCCCATTATCAGGTCGCCGACATACCTATGGAGAGGCCGTGGTGCCAGAGAGCCCTCGGTCTGCAGGATTAACCCCATGGCGGAGTGTATTGGCACCGCACAGTTATCAGGCTGCCCGCGGGCAGGCTGGAAGGACACGGTAGGCTCCAGGTGGGGAGTTCATGCCATCACCAACACCCACCCCAAAAGTCCCTGGGAGAATTTGTATCCGGCCAGCAACGCTCCCTCTAAGCTGCGGAGTCTTGTGAGCAAAAATTCTATTTTCAATTTCAATTTATTATGGGTCTATATGACCAAAGTCTTGAGCAAAAGAGAATGCAAAAGGGGTAAAATAGGTACATTAAAGTTGCGAGCAACCGATTTGGCTACTGCATCAATTAGTTTGCTCCGGAGCCCTCCCTTCCTGAGCTATGACAAAAACGTGTGAGCCGGAGGCTAAAAAGCTGTGAGCTAGCTCACACTGACTCAGCTTAGAGGGAACACTGCCAGCCAGTAACCGCACTGCCAGCAGCAGGAAGGATGAAAAGACAGGCTTGGTGGCTCTCAACGGGGGTGGGGGTGGGTGGGAGACAAGGTCAGCATCCACAAACACAATCCACCCGGAGGGGGAAATGGCACAGGAGACTTTGCACTGTTATCACCTTGATGACGGGGAGAGTGTGGTGTGTGAGGCGATAAACCCACCCCACAACGTGGTGGACATAGAGTCCCATGTGACTGTCCTGAGCCCAAAGAAAGGACCAGTGCCAGACAGGCCCGTAGCTAATGTGGGGCGCCCTAGCATTTCTTCCGGGCTGGCCCCAAATTCAATTAATGGTATTAGCCTTGATTTAATTAGCTGTACCCCCCGAGGCCCCCTCACCCCAAAACCCTTGCTACAGGGCTGGTGCCAGACACAGAAAAACTTCCCCAATGAGCATGAGAGGAGCGAGGGCAGCCTTCTCCGGCCCACCCAAAGCCCCAATGCGAATGAACGAGACGTCCTGCCCTTATAGATCTTGGGCGAGTGTCTTCATACCCTCCGTGCATCTGGCGAAGAGAGCTGCGTTTCTCGACAGCTTATGCTACGATAAAGTTTGTTCGTCTTAAAGATGCTACTGGGCTATCTTCCACTATTTCCCCCTCCCTCTGAAAATCCCTTGTGGGCCGTAGTAACGGCAGTCTGAATTTTCTCTTTCACCTCCGGTTCGTCATCGGGGCTCGGGCTTGTCCAGCGAATGGGCAGCTCCAGAAACTTCATTCGAACTGCCACCTCGTCGTATCCCAGGCTATAAGAAGGCATAACAACAGGTCAGAATATTGCAGATGTGGGGAAACAAATGCGAAGGGGCTTTTTTTTAAATTCCAAAAGTTTAAAACAGGCATGTGGGACATGAGGCCTTCCCATTCTTGCTGCCTGATCCTCCACACTCCGGCTGTATCTCTCCCTGACAGTCAGAATACAAGCACCAGTCATCTCTCCTCCTCACATGGAACTCAATAGTGCTCCATGCCTCCGATCAAGACGGAGCTTCCTGCTGCCTCGGGGGACCCGACAGGCATGCAGAGAAACATTCATTCGCAATTTTTAAAAAGAGAAAAGAAAATCCCTCCGAATGGCCTGACAAGGACTGAGCCACGGGGCGTCGGTTAAAGGGGACGGAAAAAATAGGAACCCAAGAGGATGGGGAAATCAGCTGAAGCCCAAAATAGTTTGCAAGGGAGGGTTATGGGTGACACACACCCCCGGCACACACACACCTCTCAGTGGCGTAAATGTTTAGGACTCTGACTGCTTTGAGGCTGAAGGAGTCGCCATTAAGGAGGAGCTGAGTTAAGACGGGAGGAAAGGTGCTTCCCTTAGTCCTAATTAATCATCCCCCACATACGGAATGAGGGGGTGAAAAGTAGGGGAGGTGGAATTAGGGTCAGGGGACCTGGGCCAATCTCCGGCTCCTCCTCACAAATTCAGGGGAGGGGAAAAAACGCCCTGTTCTCACACTGACTCTCCCAGAATGGGGACGAGAGTCATCGTTTCCTGTTAAGGAGGGAACACAGGGGTGGCCAAACCGTGGCTCGGGAGCTACACACAGCTCTTTCGCACATGTCGTCTGGCTCCCGGCCAGGGCCGGCTCCAGCTTATTTTGCTAGGCGAAGATCCCTTCTGCCCCCCCCCCCCGTGCGCCCACCAATTTTCAAAAATGAATGCATTTTAGGAAGAATGAAAAACACAAATAACCAAGAAACTCCCAGAGTACAGGGCCGGGTGCAGTTTGGTGCCCCTAAGGGCCGTCACGCTCTAGGCGACCGCCTAGTTCGCCTAGTGAGTGAGCCAGCCCTGCTCCCGGCAGGGTGGCTGGGGAAGTGAAGGGGAGGGCACGCCTCCCCGGTCAGTCTTCCCTTCCCCAGCCAGTGTTCCCCTCCCTGGGTAGGCCTGAGGTGAGGGGGGGAGCAGAGAAAGAAAGCAACTTTAAAGGCGTTCCCAAAGCACACACACACACACACACACACTGGCTGGCTTGGGAAAGGGATTTTGAGAGCCAGCCTGCTGTGGTGGTTACAGACACAGACTAGGATCTATGGAAGACCCAGGTTCGAATCCCCACTCTGCCGTGTAAGAATTTTGGGTGACTCCTCCGGACCGATCTTATCGGGTGTTGTGAAGAGAGAGTGGAGGAGAAAACCAGGCCAGCTGCTTTGGGTCCCCATCAAGGGGAAAGGTGAGGCATCAAAGAAGGAATTAGGAAGAGACATAGAAACTCATGCCAATTATAATAGAGAAAACGGGTACCCAATACATTTCTCACCTCTTCAAGATCTCAAACATATTTCTGTTCTCCCACGCAAGCATACTCCGCTTGAACTGGACGTCTTTCAGCTTTTTTTGCATCTTCTCAAACTCCATCTCCCGTCTATAATAAACACGAAGAGCACAACAGCGTTAGCCCACAGAGTGGTCATTTGTATCTATGTTGTCCTTGTACCCCGTTTGATAAGCGACATCGATACCGCCCTCCAACTGTAAGTACCCAAAGAGGCGCATTTTGGACCAGTCACATCTTCCAGATGAGTCGCCAAGGGCAGCCCTGTATAGGGTGAGTTACAGGAACTCCGTATTTCACTGAACACCAGCTCCCCTGTAAGGGGAAAGGTGAGACTGTACCCCTGTGTTTTGACCATGCGTACTCGTTTTGCTATTCTCAAGAGTCCAACAAAAGTACATCTCTGGACAGGAACACGATGGAAAAGCCTTCAGAACTGAACAGGGTCTCCGTTTGGATACAAGGTGAAACCACAGTTTAATTAAACTAACCGTGATTGTCTGAATGCAGTCCACTTCACTTAAGGTCCACCAGAGCAGGACTTGAGTCCATGGAGTGAAGTCGGGTTTATTAGCCAACCACAGTTAGTCTTCACGATGCTTTGGTGTGACTTTTCCAAAGCGGGCTTCCCCGTTTCGTCTTGGCCTGTTCCCTCGTGACTCCCTCACGAAAGCTCAAGCTAGAGAGACACCAGGCCAGAGCAAAACTAATGAAAACAGCCCTTATTGAGGCTAACAAGGATTTGAAAGATCATCGGAGTGCTAAATCCTGGTTTCACAAACTTGTTCCAATAAACCGTGGTTTTGTATTCCATCTGAACGGACACACTGATCACACCCGTGTATGATAACTGTGAGCTCCAGAGTTCCCCAAGAAGATACCCAATCGACAATTATCTACCTAGTTAATATTCAGTCCATCCTTCCACCAAAGAACGATGGTTTAATCCTGATACAAAAATCACAGCAACTGAGGAATTCCCAGGCACAAAGAACCAGAAAATCTTTCATTGACCACCATGGGAGAAGGAAAGGGAGAGGGAAAGGGATGTGTGCATGCAAGCATAGCAATCACAAGCCATCCTCATGGCCAGGACACAGTATCTTGTTCCAAGACACTGAAATGCTGGACAACACATCCAATTACCATGTCAGATTACACAGGGAAGCCATTGAAATTCACAAACATAAATACAAATTCAACAGAAAAGAAGAGAGTTTAAAAATAAATAGGACATGGTTTCCTGTCCTGAAAAACAGAAAATGCTCTACATCTTACAACAGCAAAACAGATAAGATTAGAATTTCAACAGCCCATCCATATGCAAAAGAACCTGTTCAGGAAAGCTCCTCCATTAGCATGTTCACAGCCTGGGGAACTCCTACAAGAGACTGACTCAGCCCTACCCCACCTTCCTGAGTCGATATAAATTACCTGCCTACCATTTTTCTTCTCACCTTGACACAGAGAGTACTCCATCTTTCTGTGTTATACCTCTGAGGATGCCAGTCACAGCTGCCGGAGAAACATCAGGTCCTACAATGCCAAGACCACGGCCGGACAGCCCGGAAAATCTACAACAGCTAATAATCAGTCAAGCTGTTGCCAAGTACGACCCAGCAATGCCGAGTTCAAGATCAGGTCTGATATCTTGGCCGTTCTGTAAAAAAGGGCTGCACCCTTTGTTGGAATCCAACTCTTAGTTATAAGACACAGAGAACACCGAGGAGGGGGGGGGGCAATCTAACAGTGAAATCCGAGGCAGAGTTACACCCTTCTGAACTGACGGACTCAGAAGGGTACGGCTCTGCTTAGGAGGGGACTGAGAATTATTCAGTGGCCAAATATTTTAAATCAGGGGTGTCGAACTCATTTGTTACGAGGGCCGGATCTGACATAAATGAGACCTTGTTGGCCCGAGCCAGTGTGTGTCATAAAAGGTAATGCCAGGTAGCGGAGATAGAAATGTTATAAAGGACACAAACACAAAGGGTTTTTTTAACTTAAAATAAAGACATGCTTAAAATATTAGCTTAAAACCTACTTATTGGCATTGACCATGGAAATCTCATGCTCAGAATTCTGAGTCTAGGACCCAGGTTAAAACATGAAATGGCTGAGCGATTGAGTCTGGCGGAGCAAAGCTATGATGTAGCAGCAGCAGCAGAACTGGAAGCAGGAGATGGCCGGTTCCACTGTGGGCCTGATGGAAGCCCTCCGGGGGGACCTGATCCGGCCCCTGGGCCGCATGTTTGACACCCCTGTTTTAGTTGGTCAGTTTGGATGTAACTAACTTTTCCACTGGGGATCAAGGAAAGAGAAGTCGTCCTTGACCACAAAAAACCCGCCCCCCAACGGTATTTGCAAGTACAGACGCCGTTTGCGACGGGATCTGGAGTAGGGAGGGGAGTTGGGCGAGACTCAGTGAATTAGCTGGCGGGCTCCGACTTGATATAGTTCATGCAAAATTGCCCTGAGAGACGAGTGTGTCAAACAGAGATGTTAACATGTTGCCTTTGCAAGGTTGTTTTCATAGAAACCATTCATGTTAAAGGCTGCTTGAAAACCATTCCGTTTCGTACTCAAAGGGGAGGTCATGATTTCACTGAACCCGACCTCCCATGTGAGGGAAACTGTGAGGCTGTGTCCCGGAGAGGAAGCAACACAGAAATTAAAGTCAGATATCATAGAGAAAATGGGTTCCTCACTTTTCCAGTTTTTCTATCAGCTCTTCCTTATCCTCCATCAGGACTAGCAGATGGTTCTGCAGGAATTCCAGTTCGGTTTGTTTTCGATATGTCTCCATTCTCTCTATAACATAATATGAGGAACAGAACACCTTTAGCCCCACAGAGTGATAATTTGCCTGTATGTCATAACTCATTTGACAAGCAACACTTTCCCTCAGCCGCAGAAGAGTCCCTTCCAAGGTATCCCTCCCCGTTTCCCACTAACTGTCACTGAATTAGAAAGAGGAACGATCCGGCACCCGCTGGCTTGGCTCGCACCCGGCAAGACCCCTGGCCGCAAGTAGGGAGCCGACTGTTTGACAGGCCCCTTTGCTCGTGAGGGGCCCAATGCGTCCCTCCCCGTTTCCCACTAACTGTCACTGAATTAGAAAGAGGAACGATCCGGCACCCGCTGGCTTGGCTCGCACCCGGCAAGACCCCTGGCCGCAAGTAGGGAGCCGACTGTTTGACAGGCCCCTTTGCTCGTGAGGGGCCCGTCCTGGTCTGCCCGGCCTCCGTCCTTCAGCCCCACTGCCCCACGGCCAAGCCCTCCGTGCCTCTTGTCTCCCATACAACTGCCACTTCTCAGGGCCCTTGTGTATCATAGGACAAGAGCCCTATGTTTCCCTGGTTCCCATCTGAGAAACACACACACACACTCAGTCCTGTGAAGGAAGAAACTTAACAGAGGTCTTTATTATTAACCGATTAATAGGGAGAAACGAAATAAACAGGGTTTGGTCCCCTCAGCTACCAACCAGCCTCTCCCGAAGGTTACAACAGGAGTCGCTGCATTTTATATTTCACATTACATCAGAGGAATAAAGCAGAATTATTGGCTCCATCAAACGTTGTCAAATTTCGTCACCTATTCCCCATTGGGTTAAGACCTGGGGTGGGGGGGTGTTCCCAGGCAGCGTTTTTCTTTTCTAACAGGACACGAGACTTCTTTGGCCTAGGGCCTGGAGTCCTAAAAGTATCTGTATTCGCTGATATGGTTACGAGATGCTCATTGTCTTCTAATGTAGCCAGGCTACCCGGCACATGTGCAGAAGTAGCTGGTTGGCTGAGGCCACAGACCTCAGCCAAACAGCAATATTTTCCCCCCTCTTTATGTATTTCCTGTTCAGGACATAGCCTGAGCCAATGCAGCCCCCTCATAGTTGTTTTACATTAATTGTTTGAATCACTTCTCTCTGTCCTTCCCTCTTCCTCGCCATCCACACATCCACACGCCATCTTCATCGGAACAAAGGACAAAATGAGTTCGCCAGAGAAGTGTTCAGAAATCGAAATCACCTGCTGTGCAGAATAGCCTTTTGTGTCAGCTTCCCAGAATGCAATAGCCACGAGTGAACCAAAGTCTAATGTCTGAATACATTCACGATTGATTTCTGTTCACGTAGTTAAAATCATAAATGGCCCTTAACATAGATCATGGTCATGTTAAGTGTGCCTGCTAAGTGTAACCTGGTTAGTCAGTGGCAGAGTGCAAATTGCTTTAACGGTGTTTCATAAACTGTGCATACAACACTTGTGTGTCTGCTTGGAAATGTGTGCGTTGCAAGGAATCTGAGGCCCAGTCAGTGGATGGCCAATGGCAGTTGAGCCCCGTGTGCCTGCCTGCCCAACTGTCAGGGGGCAGAAGTCAGTTCCTGATTCCCAGTTCCTATTATTTTCAGTTTCTCTTATGATTTGTCTGCAGAGGTCATTTCGGGGGGGGGATCGCAGTTCCCCCGGGTGAGGTACGGGAGGGTGGGGCACATGACGAAGCCCCGCCCCCTGCTTCCGGCCGCCCCACTTCCGGCCCTCATTCAGCCAGGAGGAGGCAGGAGGAGAGGGAGGGTAAGTTGCTTCCTCCCTGCCTCTCCCCAACCCTGCCTGCCTGGGGCCAGGGAGGGCCTTCGCGGGGCTTCCTTGCACTCCCTCATGGGGCTCGGCAGTGAAGCTGCAAGGCCGGCGCCGGCAGCCGGGACTGTTGGGGGCGGGGTGTGTGACCTTATGACACACTTCCGGTGATGTCAGGGGGTGTGGCCTTATGACACACTTCCGGTGATGTCAGGGGGTGTGGCATATGCTAATGAGGTATGCTAATGAGTTCCCCTAGCTCTTTTTCTACGAAATGACCCCTGTTTGTCTGTCTGGTGTTTTTTAATGCACTCCACGTGTTCAAGGCGGTTTCCAAATGGAATCACACCCTCCGATAGCGGCAAACATACAGCTATGTAAAACGGCTTTAAAACCTTCCTAAAAGCCCGTGGCCGACTGATTCAGGACTGCATAAAATAGCAGGAGCCGACATCAGATCAGGAATCGACAAGTCACTGGGCAAGCCCAAGTCAGTGATGGTGTCACCGGCCACGCTGTGACATCACAACGACAAAGGCGCCGGCAGGCTCACAACAGCTGGGGACCTCTGGGCTGGGTTTTCTCCTCACAGAGAGGTTACGGGGGGGCGGGAGCGCTGCTCTGAGCCTGTGGCCGACAGAGTGGCCGGAAGCCTGCAAGGAACTCAGGCAGGGTGCGACATGGAATGGGAAGGCGGAGGTCAGGGCGGCTGCAGAACCGGACACTGGAACTGGAAGGGGGGCAAGTGGGATGACGATGGCCCCTGGGAGCGGCAGAGGTGTTCTGGGAGTGGAACGACAGTCCCTAGGAACAGAATAGGGATGGGCACGAACCGGGAAATGCCAGCTTAGCTGAGGTTCAGGAACCGGATGGTTCCTGAGCTGACTCCCAAACCGAACCATCCAACTGGGCCGGTTCGCAAAACAAACCGGTCCGAGCGCTTGAACCAGTTTGAAAAACGGGGGACGCTCTCTGGGGCCCCAGAAACCCCCGAATTCGCAGCACATCTCCAGATGACTCTCCTCTTCCTGCCCACCAAGTCTGGGGACCTTTGGACTTTAAGGGTCCAAGTGACGGACCCAGAAAGAAGGTGTCCCCAGGAAAGGGCTTCCCAGGGAGCTGTCTGGCTCAGGTTCTGGAGTCCGCAGAGTGGGCCCTGTGCAGGCTAAAGACATCAAACTGGTGGCCATTCTCCAGATTCCTCTTCTCTGCCTGCTCAGCAAGTCTGGTGAAGCTTGGACTTTGAGGGTCCGAGTTACGGATCCCCAAGCGAGGTGCCCCCAGGAAAGCGCTCCCCGGGGAGCTGTCCAGCACGGGTTCTAGAATCGGTAGAAGGGCCCTCGAGCAAGCCACAGACGTCAGACTCACAGTAGACCTCTGCCAGATGCGCCTCTACCTTCCCTCCGAGTTTGGTGGAGACTGGATTTACGGGGGGGGGGCCTACTGGCGGACCCCTCAAACAAGGTGCCCCAGCAGGGTGACATCAGGGAACTGTCCAGCGTGGGTTCTGGAGTCTACGGAAGGAGCCCTCGGCATGCCAGGAGGCATCAAGCTGGCCGAGGTCCTCATGGAGACGGCCCCTCTATGACAGGGCTCTGCCGTCTGAACAGACAACATGCCACGGGTGAATCCGGAGTGCCCTTTGGCAAACAAACGACCCCTCTGAAAGAGGGGGTCTGGCTGCTTACAATCCCCCCCCCCCCAAAAGGAAATAAGACTGGTCGCGGGACTTTGTCGCAATTCCCATTGAGGCTTCCCACAGAGGAAACCCAAGAGCCCAAGGAACTGAGTTAAGGAACCACGAAGTAGGGGGGAGGATTAAGGGGGAGCCGTCGAGCCAGAGGGGGTATGTGAAATCATATTAACAAGACAAGTGATAGAAACATTTGGGGACCCTGAGGACGTTTCTGAGGTCTTTCAGGAGGAGGGACCAGGCTAAAACAGGGGAATCAGTGCCCCAGTGGAATCGACTGCCTTGGGGTGAGGGGGTGAGCTCCCCCTCCCTGGCAGTCTCGATGCAGCGGCTGGACAGACCCTTGCCAGGGATGCTCCAGGGGCTGATCCTGCATTGATCCCCCACCTCCTCACCCATCTCTCACTGGAGGGAGGTGGGGGCACCCCAACCCCTCCTTTAATCCTCTCCTGAGGCCCCCTTTGTGTGCTAAGCGGGGGTGGGTGGGTGTCACAACGGTGGTCCCAATTTTAGCAATCATGACCCCCCTTTAATCCCCTCCTGAGGCCCCCTTTGTGTGCTAAGCGGGGGTGGGTGGGTGTCACAACGGTGGTCCCAATTTTAGCAATCAGGGCCCTCCTTTAATCCCCTCCTGAGGCCCCTTTGTGTGCTAAGCGGGGGGTGGGTGGGTGTCACAACGGTGGTCCCAATTTTAGCAATCATGACCCCCCTTTAATCCCCTCCTGAGGCCCCCTTTGTGTGCTAAGCGGGGTGGGTGGGTGTCACAATGGTGGTCCCAATTTTAGCAATCAGGGGGGGCCCCCCGGGCCGGGGGAACAGTCCTTTGTTAATTAGGGGGGCCTCCCTTGTGGCTCCTCAAACTTGTCCCTGGCCGGCATCATTACCACCGGCCAGTCACTGCAGCCCCGGAGTGCTGGCATCCAGTGGAATCGGCTGCCTTGGGGTGAGGGGGTGAGCTCCCGCTCCCTGGCAGTCTTGAAGCAGCGGCTGGACAGACCATTGTCAGGGATGCTCCAGGGGCTGAACCTGCATTGAGCAGGGGGTCGGGCTAGATGGCCTGTACGGCCCCATCCAACGCTGGTATTCTAGGATTCTATGAATAATTCCTTTTCTTTTTCTCTAAGGGGGATTTCCCCCCCTGAGAGGCCAAATTGGGGTGCATTACATTACATTCATTGCAGTACATTCAACATTCCAATATGCCATTCAAAAAAGAAATACACTCGAATACAGAGGATGTATAGCCCTCCTTGGTGGAAACCCATCTGCAAGGCCTGAATGAGTTTAGCATATATAATGGAACAAGAAACCAAGATCCCTGTTTAGTCCTGGGGAGGCCTTTGTCCCAAGGGTCACAATAATTTGCAATTCAGCAGTGTCCCTTTCCATTCTGCTACAGGAGAATGAACCCAGCCAGCGGGCCAATGGACACAACTCTGACCTCAGGAAGCACAAGGCTGAGAAACCTGTCGGAGAAGACCTCAACCTTCCAGGGCGTTCAGTGGGGGACCTCCAAGCAGTTGTTTGGTGGCAAAGGAACTTCAGGGACAGAATGGGAGGGGAAGTTGCATCCCCTGAAGAACTTGGGGGTCAGAGATGGGAAATGATCAGCAGGGGTTAGGGGATCCTTCCCCCCCCACTGCAACGCCCCCCCTCTGACCCCAGGGCTTCCCAGCACGGCTGCATTCCAAAAGAGGACTGGACTCGACCAACCTGGGTTGTTTCCAAGTCCCGAAGGCAATTCAAACACTCGTCCTCACCTGTCAATCTCCTCAATGTGATGTTCTCTCTGATTGTCACCGTCCGTGATAGTTGCCGTCCGCTCTGTCCAATGCTGTAGTTCACTTCACCTCCTCCTCCACTTCACCTCCACTTCAAATTCTGCCGTCTGCTCTTTCCAATTCTCCAGGCCACCTCTCCTCTTCACCTCCTCCTCCACCTTCAATTCAGATTCCACCTCCTCAACCGTCTCTCACTGGAGTGAGGTGGGGGCGCCCCAACCCCTCCTTTTATCCCCTCCCG
Organism: Gekko japonicus; assembly: GCF_001447785.1. Classification (NCBI taxonomy): domain Eukaryota; kingdom Metazoa; phylum Chordata; class Lepidosauria; order Squamata; family Gekkonidae; genus Gekko; species Gekko japonicus. The sequence goes on from NW_015165343.1 coordinate 94,109, forward strand.
AGGCCCCTTTGTGTGCTAAGCGGGGTGGGTGGGTGTCACAATGGTCCCAATTTTAGCAATCAGCCCCCCCCAGGCCGGGGAAACAGTCCTTTGTTAATTAGGGGGCCCTTCCTTGTGGCTCCTCAAACTTGTCCCTTGTTGTCCCTGGCCGGCATCATTACCACCAGTGTTCCCTGTAAGCTGAGTTAGTGTGAGCTAGCTCACAGTTTTTTAGACTCCGGCTCACACATTTTTGTCTCAGCTCAGGAAGGATGGCTCCAGAGCTGATGAAGCGGCCAGGTCGCTCGCTCACGACTTTTCATGCCCAGCAGCTCACAAAGTAGGATTTTTGCTCACAGGACTCCGCAGCTTAGAGGGGGGCCTTGCTCCAGAGCCCTCCTTCCAGAGCTGAGAGGAAAACGTGTGAGCCAGAAGCTAAAAAACTGTGAGCTAGCTCGCACGAACTCAGCTTAGAGGGAACACTGCTGTTCACTCTTGTCAAGCAGACTTTCCCGGTTTTTAGAATACTTCCAAGCAGGGTTGTTAGCCGGATTGCTTTATTTACAGCAATTGGCAATTTACAAAGGTGGCTAATAAATGTTCTAAATTAATTCATTTACTTGAATGGGCAGGGGACGAAGAGACGGTCTCCCGCTAGCTGTGTTCTTGAACTAAATACCTACCAGTATTTACTTTTCCAGTTAAGAGGGAGCTGGAAGACTGTATAACCTCCAAAAGCATGCCTGCTTTAGAGTTCTCCAGAAGTCACCAGGCTCCATGTTCAAAAGTGTGCGCGTGTGTTTAAACAGATAACGTGCAGAGGGGGGGGCGGAGTGGACCCCTGTTGCACCTTCAGCTTTCGGGGAAGGGAAACAAGGCCATTTTCAATAACTACAAAACCCAGTGGTTGATCAAGATCTTCTCTCCAGCACCAAAGGGAGCACAGCTACCCCCACAAGCTGAGAATGGAGGGGAAATGCAGTCGAAGGTCTATTAAATAAAAGGGGGGGTGTAATTTTAGATGCAGTGAGAGACTGCGTGGGGGGAGTCTGGTCTGCTCTCAAAAGCCAGCTAAGGCTACCATGGGGCACAGCTTCCTGGGGTTGTGGAGAGGAAAAGAGGAACACATCTGGAGGAACCTGTACGGACCTTTCGCTGCATGCGGCACCACTGATAACCTTCACACCCCCAATATTGCCTTACCCCCCCAATATTTGAAACCATGGCTTTGAGCAGTGGAAGAGAGGAGGAGGAGATTTATACCCCACCCTTCGCTACCCAAAGGAGTCTCAGAGCGGCTTACAAGCTCTAACAGAAAGTGCTCTTTTTCTAGAACAGCTCTGACAGAACTATGGCTTGCCCAAGGTCATCCAGCAGGTGAAAGTGGAGGGGTGGGGGAATCGAACCTGGTTCTCCCAGATTGGAGTCCGCACTCTTAACCACTACACCAAACTAGCACCAAACCGGTTTGCATGATGTCTCAGAGAGAGCATGGAAGTCTGTCAGCAAGCTGCCATAAGATGCTGTATTCATTTTTCTGTGTTACTTTGCACCCTGCCCATCCCCCTGGTATTTTCCTGTGTAGGTGTTTACTGTCTTTTGCTGCTACATCTGCGGAACTGCTCAAGGTCAACCAGCTGGAGGTGGGATGGAGTGATGGCATTGCTTGACTTATTATGTATATCATGCCTGAGAATTGAACTAGTGTTTATGTTGCACAACCATTGTGTTCCCAAGGAATTGGGCGCTCGTTTTATCGGTCTTCCCGCCAGCGGGAAGTGGACTCATTGGTCCTCACCTGGTTCAAAGTTCCTTTATTATGTTCCCTTAGGGGGCTTGTAGTTATTCCTAACAATGCTTGTGTTCTGATCTATCATCGCTTTATAATAAACTCTACTTTGTTCTTCAAACGTGGATTTATTCGAATGCATGGGGAATCGGACAAAGTCTCGATTTGGACAGTAGGTTCTCGTGAAAAACAAAATAAAACCAGTTTCGTGGTTTACACAGCACTGGCTTTATTGCTAGATGGGGAAGGATTCCTTTCCTCAAGTTAGGTGGTGTCTCCCTGACATTCCCGTGCCCCTATTCCACACCAGAGGCTTTCCTTCTGTCTCCCGTCATGACGCGGGGCCATGAAAGCATATGCACTGCAATAAATGGTGGTAAGGTTGCCAACCTCCAACCTCTACCATGAATAACTAGAGAGCCATTGAGCCAGCAACTTGAGATAGAGAGCAATTGCCAGCCAATATAAAAAAAGAAGGCTTCTAGCCGAATTTAATAAAAGGACTGGTTGCTACTTTCAGAAATAAGTTAACTGGCTCACTCCTAATTTAAATACTTCAAATGGAACTAGAAGTAAGTTAAAAGTTAAAAATGGTTACTTCAAAAATTATAACAAAACAATATTCCATTCAGCTACATGCTTCTCTCCATTCTACATAACCGTATTTGTTCCAGGATAAATCGAAGAAAGTAGAAAAGAAGTGAAGCTGCAATAATTTGAAAATGGAACCAGAAGATAATTTGAAGAAAGCTAAAAGGAACTTAAACTGTAAAAATCTGAAGAAAGTAAAAAAGAAGTTAAGCTATATCAAGAGGCTGACACCTTTCAATAGAATAGGATTACTCCTGAGGAAGATTGGTGAAATGAGTTTATAACCGGGTGATCGTTGAAGATGATGGACTTTTCCTTGAAAACATTAGAATTTCCTGAGTAATACTGTAAAAGTTTCAACTGTAATCTAATTTGATGTTCATAAGATTTATTAAATGCTATTGTCGTTTTTATCACCGTGTTTGTATGTTTGATACATTTCCCGTAACTGTGATCCCTTCTCTGGTTTACTCAACCTCCAGGGCGTGGTGGGATATCGGGATCACAACTCATTTCCGGGCGACCAACTGGAGAAAAGGGCTGCTTTTGAAGGTGGACTCTAAGGGCATGAGACCCCCGCTGAAATCCCCACCCACCCCCGTCCTCGGGCTCCACCTCAAACATCTCCAGGAATTTCCCAGCCTGGAGTTGGCAACCCTAGTTGTTAACCCTTCAAGTGTCCCCGGACTTGTGTTTTCGTTCTTTGCAGCCTGTCTCCAACGGCAACGTCCTCCGCCCCATGTTCAAACCCAGCCCTTCCTTCCCAACTGACAGCCGTCCCCCCCACACACACAACAGTACCACACAGGAGCCAGAACTAGTCGAAGTGAATTTTATTATCTTGAGACAATTGAGCAGCTGTGGGGCGGGGGGGGGGAGATGACCCCTCCTCAGGCCCCCCCTAGAGTTACAGACAGATTGTTAACCATAAAGCCAGATTCAGGGGGAAGGAGGCCTCTGGCGGAGAGCAGGCCTCAGGTGCCCCCGCTCCCGCCAGGGCCGAGCCCCCGTCCACACCTCGTTAAATGGTCAGGAGTGTGTCGACAAGACGGTTTGGACCTGCTTTATTAATGTTACAATAAGTTACAACAGGTGGCAGCATGTGGAAAAGGGGGACGGGGACTGGACCACCACCCTGTCCCTATGGTCCAGCACACGAGAGGGAGAGGGAGACATACACACAAATGCACGCACGAATCTCCACACGCTTTTAGGCTAAAAGGAACTGAGAGGGACAAAAACGGGTGCAAGACAAACAGAGAGGCCCATGGGAACCGGACGCGGTCGGGGTGGGGTGGGGTGGGACTGGCTTGAGGTGCCCGCGTGTGGCTGAGATACTCCAAAAGGGTTCTTCATGCTCCCAGATCCTCAGAGCGAAAAAGAGGTCGCCGTTCCCAGTCTCTCCTCTTGCTATGGAGGGATCGAAGGTTCGCGACATGATCGGGAGAAACAAAAGGAAGGCAGGCTTATTATACAGACGATGGGTCGGGGAAAGGGGTTTGTCACCAGTAAAGGAAGAAGCCAGTATATACTGGGATGGGCACGGGGAGGGGCGAGAATTGTGAGGGTGAGTTTTCAGTAATAATCGGGGGGGGGCGCAGCAGGGGGG
>NW_015165343.1:98264-103724 GCF_001447785.1 Gekko japonicus
CCACTTCTGGAACGCAGGGGGGAAAAAGCCGGGGGGGGGGGAGGGGGCAAAGTTGAAAAGCAACGATTGAAGGGAATTTCGTCATTCTACTACCCGTTTCTCAATCATCCTCATTTTTTCTTTTCCGGGGGGAGCTGTTGGGGTGGGCAGGAAATCTGTGGTCTGGTCCGAAAGGATCTGGAAGGGGCTCGTGAGATGGAGACCCGAAGGAATCAGGATTCTGCCAACTCGGAACCAGATTCGGTCACTGGAAGTCTGGCTCCCGGTGGCAAAAAAAGACCCCCCCGGGGCCGAAGGGCAGGAAGCAAAAGCGAGCTGGAAATGAGGCTCCTTCTCTGTGGTTTAAGGTGACTGGTCCCAGTGGAGAGAAGTATGGCCTGGCTGGAAGAGGACTGGGGGGGGGGTTGGTCTTGGGGGGACGCGTGGGGTAGAGCCAGTCCAGAGTGGGGAGTATGGTCCCTCACGTGGGTAGAACCAGGGGGGGGGGGGGGAACAGGGGGGGGGGGGGGGGCACGGCGCGGCACGTCCTCGCCGAAGACATCGTTCTGGCGCCGTTTCATGCTCTCAAAGTCAAAGGGAGCCCCTGTCATGCGCCGGTAAATGTCTTTGATGTCGTCGCATGTCGTCTCAAAGTGGGTGGTGGCGTCGTACGATCGCGAGCAGAATATCTGCGGGGAGGGGAGAGAAAAACAAACACCAGGCGTGTGAGACGGGGACAGGTGAGTCAATGCGGGGAATACATCCGCCAACACCTGTGAAGCAGCCTTGTATTGAATCAGACCCTCGGCCTGTCAAAGTTAGTATTGTCTGCTCAGATTGGCAGTGGCTCTCCAGGGTCTCAGGCGGAGGTCTTTCCCATCACCTTCTACCTGGTCCTTTTAACTGGAGATGCCGGGGATTGAACCTGGGGCCTTCTGCAGGCCAAGCGGAGGCTCTGCCACTGAGCCAGGGTCTCAGGTCAAGTTCTTTCACATCACCTTCTACCTGGTCCTTTTAACTGGAGATGCCGGGGATTGAACCTGGGGCCTTCTGCAGGCCAAGCGGAGGCTCTGCCACTGAGCCAGAGTCTCGGGTCAAGGTCTTTTTCATCCCTGCCTGCCTGGTCCTTTTCACTGGAGATGCCGGGGACTGAACCTGCGGCCTTCTGCATGCCAAGCAGAGGCTCTTCCACTGAGCCAGGGTCTCGGGTCAAGGTCTTTTTCATCCCCTCCCGCCTGGTCCTTTTAACTGGAGATGCCGGGGACTGAACCTGCGGCCTTCTGCATGCCAAGCAGAGGCTCTTCCATTGAGCCAGGGTCTCGGGTCAAGGTCTTTTTCATCCCCTCCTGCCTGGTCCTTTTAACTGGAGATGCCGGGGACTGAACCTGCGGCCTTCTGCATGCCAAGCAGGGGCTCTTCCACTGAGCCATGGGCCGTATCCAGAACCTCTGCCTATGATGCTCTCCCTCTCCAAAACACCTTCCCCTCCCTTGGGACTCACCTGACTCTCACTCCCATCGTCAGTCGGTTCATATATGTCACTGATGGCCACAAACCTACACAGAAGGAAGGATGTGTCAGAAAACGAACCATGCATACACAGTCCCTACCTTTTCTGCCACTTTAGCCTCTACGTGAACATTACTGTAACCTACCACGATAGATTCAGGTGGGTAGAGCCGTGTTGGTCAGAAGCGACAGAACGAAGTCTGAGTCCAGTGGCCCCCTTTAAGACCCACAAAGTTTAAATCCGGCCCGCAGGGCTCTTTTTTGTAGCAGGAACTCCTTTGCATATTAGGCGGCACACCCCTAATGGAGCCAATCCTCCGAGAGCTTACAGAAGCCCCTGTGAGAAGAGCTCTGTAAGCTCTTGGAGGATTGGCTACACTAGGGGTGTGTCACCTAATATGCAAGGGAGTTCCTGCTACAAAAAGAGCCCTTATCATCATCATCATCATTTAGATTTATTAATCGCCCCATCCCAGCTTATGCTAGGCTCTGGGCGATGTACAAGGCATAATGCCATAAAATATACAAAACATTAAAATTCAACGTATGACGTCGTAAAAACTACAGTACAAATAAAACGATCTAAGTTGGCGATTTTCCTGTGATGTTATTTGCCCCACTTCCGGACAGCCAGCCCCTTTTCCAGGTGGGGCAAATCAGAGCAAAAGGGGGTGGGTGGGGCAGGGGGCCTTTTGTAGCAGGAACTCCCCTGCATATTAGGCGACACACTAATGGAGCCCATCCTCCGAGAGCTTACAGTAGCCCCTGTGAGAAGAGCTCCGTAAGCTCTTGGAAGACTGGCTCCATTAGGGGTGTGTCGCCTAATATGCAAAGGAGTCCCTGCTACAAAAAGAGCGCTGAATCCAGGTATACCCAGAATCAAACTTTGTGGGTCTTAAAGGGGCCACTGGACTCAAACTTTTGTCATCTACCAAGTCAGGCGACCGTCACAGGCCAGGCTCAATACCCAAACTTACAAAGCCCGTTTAAAATAATTATGCACTGACAAGCCACGGCTGACTGACAGCAACCTCCCGTGGGGTTTTCCCAAGCGAGACTTCAGACGGGGTTTAGCCGGTGCCTGTCTCGGCGTAGCGACTATGGGTGTCCTCGGTGGTCTCCTCTCCTAGCACTGACCAGGGCCGACCCTGCTTCGCTTCCGAGATCTGGCAACACTGAGCTAGGTTGGGCCAACCAGGTCAAGGCAAGAGATGTTCAGAGGTGGGTTTGCCATCGCCTGCCTCTGCACAGCAACCCTGGGCTTCCTTCCCTGCTGGTCTCCCATCCTCTTCCATCATTTTGCTTATCTGTTCAAACCGCTGACTTCTCTCATAATCCATTAGATGTGTAGGGCTCTTTTTGTAGCAGGAACGCCTTTGCCTATGAGGCAACCCCCCCCCCCCCAATTAAGCCAATCCTCCAGGAGCTTACAGAGACTCTTCTTACAGGGGCTACTGTAAGCTCTTGGAGGATTGGCTACATTGGGGGAGGGCGTCGCCTAATATGCAAAGCTACAAAAAAGAGCCCTGATTTAACTAGTTGCTGTAGATTTTTATGGGCTGTCTGGCCGTGGTCTTGGCATTGCGGAACCTGACGTTTCGCCAATAGCTGTGACTGGCACCCTCAGAGGTATAAACACAGAAAGATGGAGGACTCTCTGTGTCAAGGTGAGAAGAAAAATGGTAGGCAAGTAATTTATATCTACCCTGGAAGGCGGGGTAGGACTGAGTTGTGTTTTTTCATAAGTTTTCCCACATAACCTACAAACAGTATTCAGACCCACCAGAAAAATACAACAGATGCTACGATCGGCAAAAGGCAGAAGAGACCCCCTCACGTCTGCAGGAGCATACCGCATAACATGTAGCTGTGGACAGGTTTACATCGGGACCACACGGCGTAGCATTCAGACAAGAATAAAAGAACATGAAAGACACTGCAGACTTGGCCAACCTGAAAAATCAGCAGTGGCTGAACATGGCCAAACTCAAACAGGACACAGTATTTTGTTCCGAGACACTGAAATGTTGAACAGCACTTCCAATTACCATGTCAGATTACACAGGGAAGCCATTGAAATTCATAAACATAAACACAATTTCAACAGGAAAGAAGAGAGTTTACAAATAAATAGGACATGGTTTCCTGTCCTGAAAAACACAAAAGGCTCTACAGCTGACAATAGCACTACAGAGAAGATTAGAATGTCAACAGCCACTCCACACACAAAAGAACCTCCTCAGGAAACAATCCATATACAAAAGAACCTCCTCAGGAAACATCCAATCCACAGACAAAAGCACCTCCTCAGGAAAGCTCCTCCATTAGCATGTTCCACAGCCGGGGGAACTCCTACAAGAGAATGACTCAGCCCTACCCCACCTTCCTGAGTAGATATAAATCACCTGCCTACCATTTTGCTTCTCACCTTGACACAGAGAGTCCTCCATCTTTCTGTGCTTATACCTCTGAGGATGCCAGTCACAGCTGCTGGCGAAACGTCCGGTCCTACAATGCCAAGACCACGGCCAGACAGCCCGGGAAATCTACAGCAGCTAATGAACTCCGGCCGTGAAAGCCGCCAACAGCACCCTGATTTAACTGCTCATGCTGTGATTTATGATGCAATTCACACACCAAACCTCTCTGCCTTATCTCCACACACACTCCGCCCCGGGACCTTTCAAGTATCGTATCACCTTCATGAACATGAACGAACTTGTGGCTTTATGGGTGGGGTTTTTTTTCATCCAGTGTGTTTCATCTATGCCTGTGAGCCACCTTGAGCTCCCTGAGAAGGAAAGGAGGCTAACAAATGTTTTAAATGAATGAACGAACGAATGAAATGAATGAACGAACGAATGAACGAACCCCAGCCGTGACTCACAAAAGCACGGGCTGAGACCAGTGCTGCCAGTCAGTCAGATGTCACTGAATTTCTGTTTTATTTTGCTGCAAAAGATGAACACAGCTATCCGGTCACCCCTTCCTCGTCTTGAGACACACACTCCCCCCCGCTCTCCTGCACCTGGGCCTGGATACGGGTATTTGGCCACCACAAGTGGGGCAGACCTGGGAGGTGAGAACAGGTGAAAGCCATGCCCACTGTGTGACATAGAGTGTCGGACTGGATGGGCCGTTGGCCTGATCCAACATGGTTTCTCTTATGTTCTTATGTCTGGGGCAGGGATGCTCTGTCTTCTTAACCATTTAATACTGTGAGTGGGTTTGTCTTTGTCGAGTAGGGTTGCCAGCCTCCAGGTGGGGCCTGGAAATCTCCTGGAATTGCAACTGATCTCCAAACAATGGAGATTTGCTCACCTCGAGAAAATGGCTACTCCAGAGGGTGGACTCTATGGCATTATACTTTTTGGATGTCCCTCTCCTCCCCAAATCTGGCTACAAGCTAAGACATCTTCAAGAGAGGACTGGATAAATATATGGAGCAGAGGTCCATCAGTGGCTCTTAGCTACAAGGTATAAATGGAATGCTATCTTTGGGGCAGTGATGTTCTGTATTCTACTTGTCTTACGTTCTTATGTCTGGGGCAGGGATGCTCTTTATTCTTAGTGCTGGGGGGGGCAACAGTGGGAAGGCTTCTGGAGTTCTGGCCCCACTATTGGACCTCCTGATGGCCCCTGGGTTTTGGCCACTGTGTGACACAAGAGTGTTGGACTGGAGGGACCACTGGCCTGAGCCAACATGACTTCTCTTATGTTCTTTGCCAACAGCAACCTATCAGGGAGGGAGAGAAGTGTCGGTGGCGTTGCCACGACCTTGAAAGACGGCCTCTGGACCTGGGTCGCCATGGCGCCAGTCTCGTCAGGACAGCAGGACAAAGCGATCTCTGTCGCCTCCTCCCACCCAACACCGCTGGCTGGAACGAAGACAAGCCACAGCGGTGTATGGCTGTGTGTGTGGGGGGGGGGGGGGCGGGGGGGGCAGCCGGGGGCGGCCCGGGGGCCGTTTGG
>NW_015165343.1:104611-109862 GCF_001447785.1 Gekko japonicus
CCGCGCACTCTACCATTACACCAAACTGGCTCGCTCTCAAACAGACACCCTGTGAGGTAGGTGGGGCTGAGAGAACTCTGACACAAACTGCTCTTTCAGGAACAGCTGTGCCAGAGCTTGTGACTGACCCAAAGTCATCCAGCCAGGTGCAAGTGGAAGAGTGAGGAATCAAACCCGGTTCTCCCAGATTAAGAGTCCGCGCACTTAACCACGACACCGAACTGGCTAGGTTCACATTCTGGGTCTGCCTAGAACAAGCCCCCCCCCAATGTCGTGCCCCACCACGCATTAACGACTTTTATGGCACCCATCAAAACAGTGGGTGTCACCAGATGAGGCAACAGCCCAGCAGGAGATTGAATTTTTATACCCCCCCCCGCCCTTCACTCGGAGTCTCAGAGCGGCTTACAATCTCCTTTCCTTTCCCCTCCCCACAAGAGACACCCTGTGAGGTGGGTGGGGCTGAGAGAGCTCTCCAGAGGACTGCCCTTGAGAGAACAGCTCTGAGAGAACTTGGGACTGACCCAAGGTCACACCAGCAGCTGCAAGTGGAGGCGTGGGGAATCCCGGTTCTCCCAGATTAAACGACACCAAACGGATTGGCTGTGCAGATTAAAATAATGTTCCAGCACATGCTGCCGCCACAGTGTTTTGTTTTATTCTCTCTCACCCTTTCCCAGGACGTTTTTTTTTTAAACGACGCCTCTTGCCCTCTACTTTTGGGCTTCCTGTGGGGGTGCACATCACTGCCTCTTGCAGGGCGTTTTGTGCTTGGCTCCGCCTCCTGCGGCAGCCATTTTGTGGTTGCGCTCACCGCCCCGAGTCCAAATCCCCAAGCTGCCTTGAGGCTCAAAAAGTTTGGGGACCCCTAACCCCGGAAGTTCACCCGGGTGATGTACCTGGCTGGGTTAAGAAACTGGAACTATAAAGGCCGCTGGCGATGCCAAAGACCATCTGGCCAGAAGCCCCTAAACCCTGATGATCCATCACCACCAGTGAGTGGCCACCTTCCCGTTTCCACCTTCACACTCACCTGATTTGCGCCCGACTTGATTCTGGGGGATGATGATTTGACAGGAATTGGAGTCGTTGGTGCCTCGGATCGGGTGGCTCAAGACACAGATGACGCGGACCACCTTCCCCGCTGGGCGCACTCGGTCTGGCACGTAGCTGGGGTCGCAGATCAACTGCTTGCAGCGTGCCACCTAGGCGAGAGAGCGGGCGTCGTCAGGAGAGACACGGAACAGGCCCAACAGACCCAAAATTTCAAAAGACGTGGAAAAAACTGTATGACTGGTACAATAAAAATGCATAGTTCAAAGTAATGAAATTTTTGGAAGGATTAATCTCTCTTAGTTAAATAGAAACTATGGTAAAAAGATAAGAGTACACAGAAACTTAAACAAACCTAAAGAAACTTTTTAATATGGTAATAGAGTTATAAGAAAGTATACTGATCTCATTGTATGTTTTATGTTTGTAAGTGGTTATTTGTGATATGTTGTATGTATGTTTGTTGTGTATAATATGGAAAATAATAAAAGTGTACCTAACGGGTACTTAAAAATAAAAAAAAAAAGAAAGAAAGAGAGAGAGACACGTGTGACCCCCAGGTGGTTCTAGGAGAGAATCTAGATCAGGAGTGTCAAACACACGGCCCGGGGGCCGGATCAGGCTCCCGGAGGGCTTCTATCAGGCCCACGGTGGAACCGGCTGCCTTCTGCTTCTGCTTCCAGTTCTGCTGCTGCTGCGTCATCGTAGGTTTGCACCTTACAGATACACACCCGAGCAGCAGACTCGAGATTGCAACAGCAGGGACATTTTGATGCAATAATAATTCAGAGCAAGAGGTGTCAGGTATCGGTTAGATAAACAAAACATTGCAAGAGGGCTAATGTTTTAAGCATGTTTGCATTTTAAGGTAAAAAAACACACACCACCTTTGTGTTTGTGTCCTTTATATAGTTTATATATCTCCGGTGCCTGGCATTACGTTTTAGGGCACACGTGGCCCGGCCCGACAAGGTCTCATTTGTGGCAGATCCGGGCCTCCTAACAAATGAGTTCGACACCCCTGGCCTAGAGCTCACAAGTGGCCTACCTGGAACGGAGGCTATGCTAAAGAGAGACGGGAAGAGAACAGCTTTATTTCTGAAACAAACGGATAAATTCGGGCCCATTTGCTGGATACAGTTTTGAGGAATCCCCAGGAACAGGGAGATAGTGAGAGAGAAAGAACAAACATGAAACATTATACTGAATCAGACCATCAGGGGCAGTATTGTCTGGCAGCAATTCTCCAGGGTCTCAGGCAGAGGTCTTTCTCATCCCCTCCTGCCTGGTCCTTTTTTAACTGGAGATGCTGGAGACTGAACCTGGGACCTTCTGCAGGCCAAGCAGAGGCTCTACCACTGAGCCAGGGTCTCAGGTCAAGGTCTTCCTCATCCCCTCCTGCCTGGTCCTTTTAACTGGAGATGCCGGGGATTGAACCTGGGACGTTCTGCAGGCCAAGCAGAGGCTCTGCCACTGAGCCAGGGTCTCAGGTCAAGGTCTTCCTCATCCCCTCCTGCCTGGTCCTTTTAGCTGGAGATGCCGGGGATTGAACCTGGGACCTTCTGCATGCCAAGCAGAGGCTCTGCCACTGAGCCATGGCCCTTCCCTGAGTCAAAGACAGCTGAGAAGTAAGGCTTGCTGTACTTGGGAGCTTTCCTCAGGGGTCTGTGGAACGACACTGAGCTAACCCTCTCCCTATTAAATCAAGGCTCAAAGGGGCAACTTGGAGGATGGTGAGACGCCAAGTAGTTATCCCAGTATGTCGGGAAATAGCTAAATCAAGCTTTGGGATGAATGAATGTGTGGCTTGTGAAAGGGCACTCTTCCCTGTGACAACTGCCAGTTCACATGATTTGCACAGGAACGGAGGGCACGACGTGTGCGCGTGCATCAAGCAGCAGTAGCTTAAAGGACTGTGCTGACAGAAAATAGCTCTTTTTAAAATGTGGTGCTCTGTATAATTCGGGGACGGTCTTCTGGCCAGCATCGCTCCTGAGAGCGATGTCTGGAAGTGATCCACGACACCCTAGCTGTTTGTTATCGTGCAGGAGTAAGAGCGCCAACTGCCCGTCCTCACCTCGCCTTCCGACTTGACACCGACCACCTTGCCGCCTTCCATGACAATCTCGTCCACCGGTTTGTTGAGCATGTAGGTGCCGCCGTAGATGGCGCTGAGCCTGTGGGCAAGCGGGGCGGGAAGGGGACAGGGTAATCAGATGGTTTCCCACACCTTCGAACAGGCACAACCCTTGTGCTTCAGCCACAAAGGCCGAGTTCGGCCAACCCGACATGCGCAAGGACACTTTCCCCCAAGGCGTTCGTCCTCGAGGTACGTCCAGCTACAAATGCGCAAGAGCAGTTTGTCTTCCTTAACTGGTGCCCCATCAACAGATTCCTGAGGATTCTACTTTAAATACGATGCCCGATCAACAGCTTCCTAGAGATTCTACATTAAATATGGTACCCGATCAACAGATTCCTGGAAATTTTACATTAAATATGGTACCCAATAAACGGCTTCCTGGAGATTTTAATTTAAATACGATACCCAATAAACAGTTTCCTGACGATTTTATATTAAATATGGTACCCAATCAACAGATTCCTGGAAATTTTACATTAAGTATGGTACCCAATAAACGGCTTCCTGACGATTTTACATTAGATATGGTACCCAATAAACAGCTTCCTGGAGATTTTACATTAAATATGGTACCCGATCAACAGCTTCCTGAAGATTATACATCACATACAGTACCCGATCAACAGCTTCTTGACGATTTTACATTAAATATGGTACCCAATTAACTGCTTTCTGACGATTCTACATCAAATATGTTACCCGATCAACAGATTCTGTATAATTTTAAATGAATCAAATCGTATGCTAAAAATCTTAAGAGGTATTTCTTAGGTAAAGGTTTCCCTTGCTCGAAAGCCAGTCGAATCCGAGTCTAGGGTTGTGGTGCTGTTCTCCGTTTCCAAGCCAAAGAGCCAGCACTGTCCGAAGACGTTTCTGTGGTTATGTGGCCGGCATGACTAGACGCCGGGGCGCACGGAGCGCTGTTACCTTCCCACCAAAGCTATTTATCTCCTTGCAGTTTCTTGCTTTCAAACTGCTAGGTTGGGAGGAGCTGGAACCAGAGACGGGAGCTCACTCCGTCATGCGGTACTCGGGTCTCGAACTGCCGAACTACTGACCTTCCAGCCTGCAGTTCAGCGTTTTAACCACTTGGGGATCCCCAAATTCTTAACCTCTCATACTTCAAACACTTGTCGTTTCCCTTTCCCCACCCCTATCACCCCTTCCAAGCGACAGCTGCAAAGACATAAAAAGTACACACCATCTCAAATGCTAAATTCAGAATAAAGGATGCGCTTCTTTGCAAAAAGGTGTAGATGACTGTTTTGACCAGTCCATTAAAACTCTGAATGCCTCAGTAATGGATCTGGAGGAAGGGGGGGGGGGACCAAATGCTAGTTACAAAGTGGGAGCTACCGTTAGAGAGGAAGTACCTGGCAAAGCCTTGCGGGAGCTCCCCCAGACCGTAGAGCGGGTAGAGGTAGGGGCTTTTGCCGTAGCGGGCCAGGGATTCGCTGTACAGTTTGATGCGGTTGATGGTCTCCAAACAGGGCTGGTCCAGGTAGCTGGGAAGCAAACAGAAACGTTGACTTCACTCCCGCTCAACAGAAAAGGGGGCAGGGGGCAGGCAAAGGGGAATCGGAGGTTTCCTACGGGGCGGGTTGTGGCTCCCTCTTGCCTGCCCAAGGCAGCCAACAGTCCGTAGCCTTGTGAGCCGCCCTGAGCCTTTGGGGAGGGCGGGATATAAACCCAAAAATAAAGAAATAAATAAAAGCCCCTGATCACTGTATAACGGGACTTTCCCAAGCGCTGTGGAGGAGCTGTAGCTCAGTGGAAGAGCCTGTGCCTTGCGCGCAGAAGGTCCCAGGTTCAATTCCCGGGATCTCCAGTCTAAAAGGAGCAGGCAGGAGCTGATGGGAAAGACCCTGGAGAACCACTACCAGTCTAAGTAGAGACTGTGGCTCAGTGCTTGGCGTGCAGAAGGTCCCAGGTTCAATCCAGAAGGTCCCCAGACGTTGGTTTCCAGCTCAAAACCGCTTTAACCCGGAGGATTTTGTGACCAGGTCCCAAAGTGGTGTTTTCTCAGCTCTCCCGTTTAAAGCCGCATTCCCCCCC
>NW_015165343.1:110116-112114 GCF_001447785.1 Gekko japonicus
TTGGAGGGGTTGGATTGATTCGCCCTGGTGGTTCTGTGCATGCGCCATGGTAGTTCCCCCCCTCCATTCTACAGCCCCCCATGCGCATGTGCAAACTGAGAAAAAAAAATTAAAAACCCGCCGATGCACGCTCCTGCATGTCGGTAGCGTAGACGCCGGGGAGCGACTAGGGGTGTGCATTTCGGAATCCCAAACCGAAAGAAATCCCCCCAAAAACTTTTTGGGGTTTTTTCCGGCTTTCGGGATCCCGAAATGGCCGTTTCAAGCCTTTTCAGATTTTTTTTTTAAAACCCACCAAAAAAAATTGGGTTTTTTTCCCAGCTTTTTCGGCATTGCCAAAAAATGGCATTTGGCGGCTTTAAACTTTAAAGAGCGGCAGGAAAACCCCGTTTCCCCCTCTTTCCCACCTTTTGCTCCTGTTTTCAGGAGGGGGGGGAGAGTGAACTAGACAGCCAATCACTGCAATGCATTTGCAAATGCATTGCAGTTTGCAAAACTTTGGAACTTTTTTGTAGGGCTGTTGTTGCCATTAGCTTGCTCTTTCCCCAGGGAAGGAGCACTAGTGGCCAACAGGGTTTTGGCATCTGCTCTCTGGCCAATTACAGAAGGTGTTCCTTTTTCAAATCTTATGGCCAGAGAGCATAAAAGGAGCCAGTCTCCCTGGCTGACTCCATTGCTGTTCCTGGCCTGCTGCTGACTGCTGGTGACAAGAGAGAGGGATTGGCAAGCCTTGGACCGGTTGGCAATTTCTGCTGCCCCTGATGCAGTGCTGCTGCTCCTGAACCCCTTTTCCTGGCCTGGTTTGAAAAATATTAAAAAATCATCTTTGTTTTAGTGGTTTGGGCCTGGGGTTGGTGTGGGTAGGCCTAGGCCCTAGGGACTCAGTCCTCTTTCTGGGTTTTATTTGGGGAGGGAGGGTTCCTCGTCTAGTGTTCCTTTTATTGCAATTTAAAACTGTTTTTGACTGTGTGCTTCATTTTGTTTAGGCTTGCCTTGTTGTTTGGGGGGGTTTCTCTGACTTCTAGTTTCTTCTTCCTCCATTTTGTTTTTGCATTGTGACTATTTATTATTTCTATTTGGCCTGCAGCTTCTCCTGGGGGTGGTGGTGGTAAGGCCTATTTTGTTTTTGGTTGACTTAGTTTTGTTGTGGTTCTTCTCTGTTGCTTCCTTGTCTTTTCACAGTTTATTTTGGTTAAGTTTTGTGTCCAGGGCTTCTGGAGTTTTTTGGGGGGAGGGGGTTCTGCTTGAGGCCTAGGTCTTTCTTTCTTGGTGTGCCTTTGGTTCTTCTTGTTGGCTCTCCTTTTCGCAATTAAGGTTTTTTTAAGGTCTGTCTGTGGGGGTTTTTTTCGCTTGGTCTTTCTTGGGTTTTTTTGTGGGGGGTTCTGCTTGGGGCCTAGGAAACAAGACACAGCATGTTATCAAAAGACATCACTGGAGAAGGCATGGTGTGGGGGGGTTGGCTTGGCCTTTCTTGTTTTTTTGGGGGGGAGGTTCTGCTTGGGGCCTAGGTCTTTCTTTGTAGGTGTGTCAGGTTCTTCTCAAGGTTTTTAAGGTCTGTGGGTTTTTTTGGCTTGTTGGTCTTCTTTCTTGGGTTTTTTTTAAAGGGGGGGTTCTGCTTGTTTTAAGGTCTGTCTGTGTCTTTCTTGGCCAGGCCTCCTGGTTTTTTGGGAGAAGTTAGGGTTCTGCTTGGGAGGGACTGTTGCCTTTTCTGTTCTGCCTTTTAGCAGGTTTTGTTTGGACTTTCTTAGACATAGGGGAGGACTGTGCTCTCTGTGTGTGCTTCTGGTTTAGTTGTGTGTTGTGTTAAATAGGCTTTAAAAAAAGGATACAGATTTTTAACAAATATTCTAAATCTCAGTATAGGGCTTTAGCTGTTCTACCTAACTAGGCCAGTGGTAGGAGAACAAACAGAGGCAGGTTTGTCTTCACATAAAAGAAAGGTTTAAGTAGCATTTAATTATTTAAAAAGTAGTGAGCTTAGCTGTGCTGTTTGTGCTC
>NW_015165343.1:115416-124492 GCF_001447785.1 Gekko japonicus
TCCATCCCTCCATTGTTCTCTCTATGGTGGAAAAAAAGTTACTTTTTTCCCACCATAGAGAACAATGGAGGGATGGGGGCAACCTGTTTGGGGGCCCATAGAATTGGACCCCATGGTCCAATCTTTTTGACACTTGGTGGGTATCTTGGAGAGAGGTTCCAGCAGCCACCCTCCGAGTTTGGAGCCTCTCCCTCAAATTCAGATTTGGATTTATTGGACCCAAATTTTTTCGGGATTCCCAGAAAAACCCGAATATCTATACCGGCAAAGCCCCATATTGTGCCAAATGGCCCATAGGATATAATGGGGCTGAATTGCCGCCGAATTTTGGCGGCAAACTGGCAAAGGCAGGCAAGGCAGCAAGCTGATCTGGGGGCACCCTTTTTGGATGCCCCTGGAATTGGACCCCCTGGACCAATCTTCTCAAAACTTTGGGGGTCATTTTGAGAGATGCTGGAGCAGACACGGTCCACATTTGGAGCCTCTATCTCAAACCCCCTCCCCCTCAGCCCCCTGCAAACTTTCCAGAGGATTTTTGCCATTGACTTCAATGGCCCCATTGGATATAATGGACCTGAATTTTTCGGGTTTTCCGAAAATTTTCTGATATCTATGCTTTATTCGGGGTTTTTTCAGGATTCCTGAAAAAATTCAGGTTCAATAAATCCAAATTTTACCGAATTTTTTTTTTGCACACCCCTAGGAGCAACATGACTGCGCGGTGAAGCGGGATAAGGGAGGTAAGTGTGATCGCGATTATCGAAATCAAATATAATGCTCTCAGCACACCGTCTGACTGCACCCAGTGTCTTTATGGGTGCTGCAGGACTCTTGCTCTTTTCTGCTGCTAACGAGGCCACCCATCTTGATCTATCTCGTTAATTCCTATGGTTGCCGTAAGTTGGAAGAGACTTGGAGGTTCTGAAAGACGCACACCCAGAGGATCCGCTGTTCTAATGCGACTGTGTAGTATGAATGGGAATATAAAAGTTTTTTTCTTCTGATTATTCATATTTATCTGGTTTTATAGATTTTTCTCCTAAGTAAGATTTTATTGGGATGTAATGAAGGCCTATTAAATAGTAGGCCTCCCCAACTCTTCAGCTAACTAAACAAAAGACAGATTTAGCCGCACTATTACTAATCGCTGCAAAAACTTTGATTGCCCAGGTCTGGAAAACTAGTAAAGCTCCTACGATCCGCCAATGGTTTATTAAGGTATGCGATCTAGCTATTATGGACAAGCTAGTTTCACAAATTTTGATGGCGGAAGCTATGCCAAAGAAAAACTATACTCTTAGAGAAATGGTTCCCCTTCTTTGATTATGTTAAAAATGCGGAAAAACAGAAGTTGTAGCCTTCCAAAGAAATATATCAATGTAGTTGTTTTATTAAGCAAGTTGGTATTGTTGTTAACTATTTTTTATTATTTATAATTGATCTCATTTAATTCAGTGTTGATATTCATTGCAAAAAATCAGATAAACGATGTAATTACTATGTTAATACCTTTTATCTTAGAGAGTTCTGCTTATAATACTGTATTATCCTGTTATTGTTTAAATGAAAAAGTTAATAATTTTTTTCTTTTTTAAAAAAAATAGTAGGCCTTCTTCTTGTAGGTTTGATTGATTTTCTAGCTGATGTTAGCAGACATAAAAACATTCTTTTTGTATAGAAGATAGGCATAGAGTTCATGGAGTTTTTTAGTTGTTTAGGGTTCAACTTTCCAGTGTCTGGGTCAAAGGGATTTTAGCTTCGTATCAGAAAAAAACACCTTTGTTTGGGTGTGAAGAATCCTTGGCCAATATTATTCAGGTTCGGTTAAGTAAACATTTTAAGATATTATTTAGACACACCTTTCTTTACATTTGACCAATAAGTGGATTATTACTCAAATGATGTATTGGTTCTTGGTAACTGTATAGAAATATTAATTCCTACAGATATTAATTCCCCTGCCTTCCCCCTTGGAATGTATCTTGCGATCCCCTGCTGTGTTGATTTCCTCTTGAAGCCAAATGGGCTCAATAGCCCTGCCATATACTTCACACTTCCATGCTGGCAGCTACCAGATGGGTGGGTTGGGGTGGAGACCACATGACTGCAGGTGTGGCCTTCAGAGGCTCTGACCATTCAGAAGTTGTAGCCATGACAACCCTACCATTGGGCACACCCAGGTCTACTTCAATTGGCTCCTGGCCAGAGCTAATTTGAAGACTGAATTGCAGTATAAACCCAATGAGAGATTTTCTCTCCCTCTCTCTCCGTTCCTGGGTGTAAGATTTGGGATGGACACTGAAGTGCTCTTGTCCTGCCATGTGGTCTGAGGCAGAACAAAGAACTCTTTTGTGCAGCTGAGCACATGGCTGCATGCTTACAAAGATGGACTTCTTGCTCCAAATCCCTTGGGGCTATTGGACTCTTACCATGGACTATTCTGGACTGATAACTGTTCCTGACTTGGTAAATATACTTCTATTGTGTAGTTAAGGCAAAACTTGCCTAGGTTGCCTAGGCTTGTTACTTTGAATCCTTATAGTCTGATTGCAAGTTCTCTACTGAATAAAACTTATCTTGGTTTATAAATAGTGTCTGGATTGTGGTAACTGGACTTCAAGCTAAATCTTGTAGCCTAAACCGCTGACCAATTGCGCTACCTGTGTAAGATTGACTGTGCAGCTCTGGACAGAGTTGCTAATGTGTAAAACCCACATACCAACTGAGATTCTGGGAGCCTCTAATCTCAGGCTGGTAAGGGTTTAAGCTGAGAGGTTCCTGGTGGCTATTGTTCTTAAATCCAGAGAGCCTACCTTTCTGGGTTATTGAGTAATGTATGGTGCCAGTGTAGAATTCTTTCCCCCATCCCTGTACTGGCCTGGAGGAGAGAATCTACACAGTAACCAATTATGCTTTTCGAATGTTATCTTCGTGGCGATGTCATTTCAAGTATAAAATTTCATGTCCTTCCCGATTTGTGTTCAGAAAGCAGTCAGTTTTTGATAGGCTGGTTTGGCCTAACTGTTTTCAGGTGTCCTGACTGCAATTAAAACACTATGAACCTTCCTCCTCATTTTGACTTCAATTTTTTTGACTGGGAATCTACCTGTATAACAATCGTGAGGGACCAAGTACTGAACAACCCCTCCAGTGGGGAGGGGAAATGGCAGCCGAAGAAAGGGAAACGGATCCGATGCAGGCAGGACCTGCAAAATGCCCCACCTGCCTATCCACACACACACACACACCCCACTCTGACCGAGGTCTTTCACAAACCGGACTTGGGAAAGGCCACACCCAAGGGGCAGTCAGGGGATAACATTGTGTGGATGCTAAACCACCCCCAACCGCACCGCTCTGTTTGGACACCAAAGCGGGAAAAGCTGAGTGTGGGGGAAAGGGACCTGCCCAGCCTCAGTTGCAGGCGGCCACTGAGAAGGCTGAGGGAAGTCAGGATGTTGGCAAAGCCAAGAGTGAGAGGCCAGGAGAGAGGCGGGGAGGGAAGAACCTCAGGGCTACCGATCCGCAGGTCACTCACTCGTCAGTGCGGTAGAGCGCTAGCGCGTGACCCGTGAAGTCGATGACGTCCTGGCCGAGGTCGAAGCGCCGATAGACCTCACGCATAGTGGTGCCGTGCGGATCCACCCCTTCCAGCGTCTTTGGGTCATTCTCGTCGAAGTTCGCCACGAAGACCAGGAACTTGCGGAAGCGGCGCTTCTCAAACATACCCATGAGATCTGCAGGAGCAAGGGAGACGGGAGTAATGATGGCTGGGAGGGAGGGGCACGATGGGGAGACAGGGGCCGAGTGAATGCCCAGATGGTCCTAATTTCAAACCTTGACTCACACAGGGGCCAACCAGTTTCTTTGCACAGCCAACAACAGGGCATAGAGGCCGAGGCCTTCGTAAGAACTTCAGGAGACCCTGCTGGATCAGACCAGGGAGGGTACATCTAGTCCAGCATCCCGTCTCACACGGTGGCCAACCAGTTCGTCTGGAGTGCCAACGACAGGGCAGAGAGGCCGAGGCCTTCCCCTGGTAAGAACCTCAGAAGAGCCCTGCTGGATCAGACCAGTGAGGGTCCATTTACTCCAGCATCCAGTCTCACACGGTGGCCAGCCAGTTCCTCTGGAGGGCCAATGACAGGCTAGAGAGGCCAAGGCCTTCGTAAGAACTTCAGGAGAGCCCTGCTGGATCAGACCAGGGAGGGTCCATCTAGTCCAGCATCCCATCTCACACGGTGGCCAACCAGTTCCTCTGGAGGGCCAGCAACAGGGCATGGAGGCTGAGGCCTTCCCCTGATAAGAACATCAGAAGAGCCCTGCTGGATCAGACGGGTCCATCCATCTAGTCTAGCATCCCATCTCACATGGTGGCCAACCAACCGGGCACAAAGGCCTGGGCACTCCCCTGATGTTCGTCTCCTGGCTCTGGGATTCAGAGGCTTAGTGCCTCTGAACGTGGATGTTCCCCTCAGTTACCGTGGCTAGTAGCCAATGATAGACTGATTCTCCATTAATCTATATCATCCCCTTTTCCAGCTGTTCATTCTTGTGGCCATCACTACATCCTCTGGCAGTGAATTCCACATTTTAATCACTCTGTGTAGCTTCAGATGTACTGTCACGAGTGTCGTTATTTTATTTACATTATTTCCGCCTTTCTCACCGAGAAGCAAGGCAGATTACACAGGGTGAAGTAATACAACTGACGGACAGGATAGTCAATAAACAATGCAATAGTATTCGAGTTGTAGAACCCACCAGAAATCTAAAAACAGAACTTGAAGCAAAGCATAAATCTTAAGACAATATGTTAAATGATGCAAATTAAATAGTAGGATCCTAGTTTTAGTGATACTATACAGTAGTATACACCACAGTCCCTACTAATTTTTCCAAGTAATTTTTTTTAATCATTTAGTGCACTGCAGCTCTCTTACCCGTCTAGAAACACCCTCTTGAATGGTTCAGTTCTGCATAGATTCAGGTGGGTAGCTGTGACGTCCTGCTTATTGGGGAGATTGTTTTTATCTTTAAACCACCCTCTGTGTACCTAAACCTGGTAGATTTCTGCTGCCACCAGGAATTAAAAATTCCAAATCTCTCTCTTTTGGTAGAATGACCCAGGGTCTGGGCACTTCAGACGACTATGTGGCCCTGAGGAAGGACTATTCTGATTTCTGGGATAAGTTTAAACAAAAAATGATTGATTTAATAAAGAACAAAATAGGTTTCTCGTTATTTTGAACTGTTGCTGATGAAAGGAACTTGTAAATATAACTGGCAGAGCTTGGTATCACTGTCTCTCAAACTCCCAAAACTGCACTCTGACCGGCGTAGACACTCAGTCTGATCTCTCTCTCATCTATATAGCCACACAGGCTGAACTGTTTGTCTTATTCACACAGAATAGACTAAAAAATTCCCATAGTCACACAGACTAAGCTCTCTCTCCAAACTTCACACACAGAATCCTCCTCACAAACACCCCTCCTCCCACACTCTCAGTCATCAGCCAATCACATCACACTTGTCTCCCTCTATCACTCTCCTTACAGTACTGCAGTCAAACTAAACATTTAAAGAAACACACACACCAAAACATGAAATCATTACAGTAGCTGTGTCAGTCTGAAGCAACAGAATAAAGTTTGAGTTCAGTGGCACCTTTGAGACCAACAAAGTTTAATTCTGGGTATTAGCTTTCATGTGCCTTTCTGAAGAATATCTGAAGAAGTGGGCACTCATACAAAAGCTTACACCCAGAATTAAACTTGGTTGGTCTCAAAGGTGCCACTGGACTCAAACTTTGTTAAGTTCCGCAGAGTTTGTGGAGAAATACAGAGCCAACTCCCCTGCCCCATCGTCACTGCTCGGTGGTGGTTCCCAGCTTTAGAATGGCGTTTTTGGTCTCAGGAAGGAGGAGGTGTAAAGATTAGAATCTAGTCACTTCTTGGATTTCCAAATCCGAGGCCACATTTGGGATAAATAAAATATGTAATTAACTTTTCTGTTTAGGCAGGCAATTGTGACCTTAGGACAGCTCATTGCAAGTCGCAAGACTTATGTTTGTGAAACAAGTAAAGGAGCTTGCAAATGCAAGAATGCACCCGCAGTGTCTCTGCGTGATTCATAGCTCTGGTCTAGCCTCCTTCCAGTTAGCTTCAGGGCAACTAATTCTGCTGCATAGCCACATCAGGGCGATGGATCTAACTTTTACTTCACACAGAGATACAGCAGAGTCACTCATGCTCAGAGATGCCGTGCCCAGAACGGTGATTCATGCAGATATATATGAAGGACTCCTCTGAAATGGCGGAGCTCTTACTTTTACACATTCCAAAAGTGTAAAGTTCCAAAAGTTACTTTTACACACTCCAAAAGCACCTTTGAGGTGCGAGAATGACGTCTGTCTCCGATTCTCATTCGGGGCAAAGTGCTCCTCAGCTAGAAGACGCTGAGACTCTGCTCTGGGAGGGCCTTGAAAATGCCACGCTTGTGCTTTTATGGTTGTAACAGAATGTACATAAGGACATAAGAGAAGCCAATGCTGGACCAGGCCAGTGGCCCATCCAGTGCAACACTCTGTGTCACACAGGGGCCAAAAATACCAGGGGCCCTCAGGAGGTCCACCAGTGGGGCCAGGACACTAGAAGCCCCCCCACTGTTGCCCCCCCAAGCACCAAGAAGACAGAGCATCCCTTGCCCCAGCCTGAGAGTTCCTATCTACACCTTGTAGCTAATGGCCACTGATAGACCTCGCCTCCATCACTTGCCCCAGCCCGAGAGTTCCTATCTACACCTTGTGGCTAATGGCCACTGATGGACCTCTGCTCCATCACTTGCCCCAGCCCGAGAGTTCCTATCTACACCTTGTGGCTAATGGCCACTGATGGACCTCTCCTTTATCACTTGCCCCAGGCCGAGAGTTCCTATCTATACCTTGTGGCTAATAGCCAATGAGAGACCTCTGCTCCATATGTTTATCTCATTCCCTCTTATAAGAACATAAGAGAAGCCAATGTTGGATCAGGCCAGTGGCCCATCCAGTCCAACACTCTGTGTCACACAGTGGCCAAAAATACCAGGTGCCCTCAGGAGGTCCAGCAGTGGGGCCAGGACACTAGAAGCCCTCCCACTGTTGCCCCCCCCGAGCACCAAGAATACAGAGCATCCCTTGCCCCGGCCTGAGAGTTCCTATCTATACCTTGTGGCTAATAGCCAATGAGGGACCTCTGCTCCATATGCTTATCTAATTCCTTCTTGAAGCCGTTGATGCTTGTAGCCAAAACCGCCACCTCCTGTGGCAGTGAATCCCATGTGTTCATCACTCTCTGGGTGAAGAAGTACATTTGTTCACTTTTTTAAAAAAAGGTTGGAATGCCCACTGCAGGCCTATCCGATCAGATACGAACTTTAAAAACTAAACGACATATATGTTGAGCACTTTAATTGTAATGATATGGTTGTTTTATCCTGTTTTATTTGGCTTTATAGGTTTTATGTATTCTGGCACAGAGTGCCTTCAAATGTAAGCCACCCTGAGCCCGTTCGCAGGGAGGGCGGGATAAGACACCCAATAAATAAGATAAAATAAATAAACCAAATGCAGCACACACACAAATATACAGATCCCTGAGAGGTCAGACAGCAGAACTTTGTGCCGCCTGTTACGCTAGGCCAGGCCCACTCACTGGATCCGAGAGCCTCGGTCTCCGTCGACGGCACCTTGTAGATCTTTCCCGCCTTGTAGACGAAGCTGCCTTCCACCACTTTGAAGTCCAGGTAGCGTGTCACTTCTGTATACAGCAGCATCTTCACCAGCTGGCCTGCGTGGGGGAAGAGAAGAAGAAGAGGAGATTGGATTTATACCCCGCCCTTCACTCGGAGTCTCAGAGCGGCCTACAAACTCCTTTCCCTTCCCCTCCCCACAACAGACACCCTGTGAGGTAAAAGAAGAAGAAGAGATTGGATGTAAACCCCGCCCTTCACTACCCAAAGGAGTCTCAGAGCGGCTGACAAACTCCTTTCCCTTCCCCTCCCCACAACAGACACCCTGTGAGGTAAAAGAAGAAAAGATTGGATTTATACCCCGCCCTTCACTACCCAAAGGAGTCTCAGAGCGGCTTACAAACTCCTTTCCCTCCCCCTCCCCACAACAGGTACCCTGTGAGCAGTGTTCCCTCTAAGGAGCTCTTTTGAGGACTGCCCTTGAGAGAACAGCTCTGAGAGAACTTGAGATTGACCCAAGGTCACACCAGCAGCTGCATGTGGAGGAGTGGGGAATCAAACCCGGTTCTCCAAGATTAGAGTCTGCAAAAAAAACAGAGCGGCTTACAAACTCCTTTCCCTTCCCCCCCCCGCAACAGACACCCTTGTGAGGTAGGTGGGGCTGAGAGAGCTGTTGAAAGAACCGCCCTTTCAAGCACAGCTCTGACAGAACTGTGGCTTGTCCAAGGTCATCCAGCCAGGTGCAAGTGGATGAGTGGGGAATCAAACCCAGTTCTCCCAGATTAGAGTTTCGCGCACTTAACCACGACACCAGGCTTCGTTTGGGCCACTGAAACCCTTCTTGCTTACCCTACGGTCAATACTCCGTATGTGTCGTGATCGCCGTTCCTCCCAAGTCCCGAATATCCGGTTGCCGTTGTGAGACCTCCTGCAGCTTCGAAACAGGCACCTCAGAATGCGAACGGGCTGTGTATTCAGTTCATACACCAGCTTACGTTCCTGGTTTGTTCGGTCGTGCGCACCCTCTCTCTCTTCCTGCTCACGATCCGTTCCAGCTTCCTCCCCGGTGCCTTCCGTTTCTCCACTTTATTTAGTCTCACAATCAACATCTGCTACAATTAACAATCTCCCCCATGTGTTTCCCATCCACCCCGTTCTCTAGTTGTGTTTTCCTGTTTCACGTGTGTTTCCCTCTGTATCCCTGCTCCCTGTGTCCCGGCCTCAGGATCTTGGCGGTGTCGGGAAGTAGCGGCCCGCCCGGTGCCTTCCTCGTTGGACTCCACACAAACGGCTGGTAAAGGTCCTCGTATTCTCACTCGAGCTCGTCCCCTCCTGGGTTTCG
>NW_015165343.1:124755-127034 GCF_001447785.1 Gekko japonicus
AAAAACGGCCCCCCCCCCCCCCCGGGCTGAATAGCCACACAGGATTCTTACCTCACGACAGATGCTAATTTTCCACCCCTAAGCATTTTCCCCCTGCTCTAATCAAGTGGATTACATTTTGCTTTGTACCTCTGCATTCGTTGCAAAGCCCCTCGCACCTTCTGACTGGGATATAAGGACTTGGGGATCTCCGTTCCTACTTATATCTGATGAAGGAAGCTTTGGTTCTCAAAGGCTCGTGCTCCACAAAGCTTACCGGTCTCTAAAGTGCTACCAGACTCAAATCTCGCTCCTTGAGGACTGCAAAAAGACTTACCCGGACACCGATATACCAGGTCTATAATTAGTTTTGTAAGAACACAGGGGAGGGAGAAAACAAACCTGACCCAAAAACTGGAATCGAGAACCACGAGGGTGAGAAAGAAGTCTGGTAAAGGGCCAATATGAAAAACCCAGTTGAAACTTATAATATACAAGCATACATGGATTTCTTAGAAAGACAGTTTCTTAGAAAGACAGCCCAATGAAAGCCTCGTAAAAAAGAAAAGGTGGCCGAAACGCAAGGGCCAATACACATGATCGGACGTGTTTCTTCCCATCTTGGGGCCTTCTTCAGAGGCCAAACAGTATTGAGGTACACGTAACTTTAATACATATTACAATAAGATAGCCAATAAGTGAATAGTGGACCAAGAAAAGAAAGGTTAAGCAGCAAGATCTAAAGACACAAGGCAAAGATGTTTGTGAGGCCTCAAAAGATGAGCGTCATGTGTCTGGTGCCAAATGCAAAGCTGCTGAATTAGAACATCTTCCAATTTAGGTCCAAAAAGCACCTGAGTGGCCGTCTAAGTCAGAGCTAGAGTGATCCTCAAGCAAAATAACATGTACCTCAATATTGTTTTTACGAGGCTTTCATCTTTTTAATTGTCTTTCTAATAAATACATGTATTTTTTGTATATTATACGTTTCAAATAGGTTTTTAATATTGGCCCTTTATTAGACTTCTTTCTAGAATTAGTTTTTTGTCCTGCTCTTCTTCCAGAGAATTCAAAGCAACACGCGTAGTCCTCCCCTCCTTCACTTTATCCTCGCAGCAACCCTGTAAGGTAGGCTAGCCAAGGAGCTGCAAAATTCTGGCTCACATTAATGCATCTTGAGGCCCTGCGATGTGGGTCTGCCCTACATTCTGGTCGAACGCTCTACTACAGAGATGCCTTTCCTTCAGTCCACCCTGGTCTACCTTTAACAAAACGGGGCCTTTATCTGGGGGGGCCAGCTGACCAAGAGTCCAAACCCCAGCTGGACTTACCGTTGGCCATGAGAAATTTGGGGATCAGGTCAACGTTCCAGTCCCGGCCGCGGCCCATCGATTCAGGGGGACCCTCGGCAATCTCAAAGCGCTTGTAGAGCTGGGGACCAAGGAAAGAGAGGGGGTCACAAACAAACAGGATGCTTTGATGCAGAAATGTCTTAGCGGCATAAGATGACATGTCAATGCTGACTAAATATGGGAGAATAACCAGACAAAGGAAATCGGATATATCATAAGAACATAAGTGAACATAAGAGAAGCCACTGCTGGATCAGGCCAATGGCCCATCCAGTCCAACATTCTGTGTCACACAGTGGCCAAAACTCAGGGGCCATCAGGGCAGGGGCCCTGTTGTTGGCCCTCCAGAGGAACTGGTTGGCCCCTGTGTGAGACAGGATGCTGGACTAGATGGATCCTCCCTGGTCTGACCCAGCAGGGCTCTTCTGATGTCCTTATCAGGGGAAGGTCTTGGCCTCTCTGCCTTGTTGTTGGCCCTCCAGAGGAACTGGCTGGCTCCTGTGTGAGACGGGATGCTGGACTAGATGGACCCTCCCTGGTCTGATCCAACAGGGCTCTTCTGGTGTTCTTATCAGGGGAAAGCCTCGGCCTCTATGCCTTGTTGTTGGCCCTCCAGAGGAACTGGTTGGCTCCTGTGTGAGACAGGATGCTGGACTAGATGGACCCTCCCTGGTCTGACCCAGCAGGGCTCTTCTGGTGTTCTTATCAGGGGAAGGCCTCGGCCTCTCTGCCTTGTTGTTGGCCCTCCAGAGGAACTGCTTGGCCCCTGTATGAGACAGGATGCTGGACTAGATGGACCCTCTTGGTCTGATCCAGCAGGGCTCTTCTGATGTCCTTATCAGGAGAAAGCCTCGGCCTCTCTGCCTTGTTCTTGGCCCTCCAGAGGAACTGGTTGGCTCCTGTGTGAGACGGGATGCTGGACTAGATGGATCCTCCTGGTCTGACCCA
>NW_015165343.1:129514-129721 GCF_001447785.1 Gekko japonicus
GTGAGACGGGATGCTGGACTAGAGGGACCCTCACTGGTCTGATCCAGCAGGGCTCTTCTGATGCTCTTATCTGGGGAAGGCCTCGGCCTCTCTGCCCTGTTGTGGTTTGCCGTCGCCTGACTCTGTGGAGCAACGTCCTTGGAGGTCTCCCATTCAAATACTAACCGGAGCTGACCCTGCTTAGCTTCTTGAGATCGGACAAGATTG
>NW_015165343.1:129852-140803 GCF_001447785.1 Gekko japonicus
TGTCCGTTTGGTCAGGAAAAGGGATCCTGGGAAATAGGAACACCGGCCTCACAGACTACGACTACTTAGCATGTATGTGGTGCTTCCAAGCATTCACAGTAACCCTGACAGCAAGCCTATTTGAAGAAGAGACTGGGTTTATACCCCACCCTTCACTACCTGGAAAAGTCTCAGAGCGGCTTACAAACTCCTTTCCCTTCCCCTCCCCACAACAGACACCCTGTGAGGTAGGCGGGGCTGAGAGAGCTCTTTCGAGAATGGCTCGTGAGAGGACAGCTCTGAGAGAACTTGTGACTGACCCAAGGTCACACCAGCAGCAGCACGTGGAGGAGTGGGGACCCAAACCCGGTCCTCCCAGATTAGAGTCCACGCTCTTAAACACCACGCCAAACGAAAGCTCCTCCTGTCACCCATTTTTGTTAGTCTTGAAGGTGCTACTGGACTCTTTTCTACTGCTACAGACAGACTTAACACAGCTACCTATCTTCAGCAATCGTATGGAAACGTAGGTTGGTACTATCGGCCAGGAACTACGTTGCAGTAGTTGCCTGCCACCACCTAGCCAGCTCGTGGCGGAAAAAATAGCGATGCTCTTCATCCTCATGGTATGCAGCCTCTCAGACCTGCGTTCGAAACGGATACACACAAAGCACTGCTGGTCTCTCACCTCTTCCAGGGGGGTAATCGAGGAGCTCTCGCCCCCGTAATACGGGTTCCGGTCCATGTGCAAGACCTTCTTGCCGTTCACAGACATGATGCCAGAAAGGATGCATTCCTAGGACAGAAGACAGGGAGGGTTAGGCGTTCTTCAGAATATTAGCTCAAAGTCAGGAACAGGAGCTGAAAACGGAGTACTCCCAAAGAAATCCGGAGAATTCCCGCATCAGTTTCTTAGGGGTCTTCTGGCCTCTGCCCTGGGATTCCCGCATCAGCTGGCCCGGCGAAATTGACAAGGACCTTTTCCAGCCTTTGCATAGGAACTATCTAGACTCAAGCTTAAATCTTGAAAACACTGAAGCCACTGTCTTCTCAACAGTCTAAGGCAGGGGTGTCAAACATGCGGCCCAGGGGCCGGATGAGGCCCCCGGAGGGCTTCTATCAGGCCCGCAGTGGAACTGGCTGCCTTTTGCTTCTTCTCTCAGTTCTGCTGCTGCTGCTGCTGCGTCATCGTAGGTTTGCAGCTTACAGATACACACCTGAGCAGCAGACTCAAGACTGCAACAGCACAGAGCAAGAGGTGTCAGTTAACAGATACGGTTAAATAAACAAAATATTGAGAGAGTGCTGATGTTTTAAGCATGTTTTTATTTTAAATTAAAAAAATCCCTTTCTGTTTGTGCCCTTTACAAAGTTTATCTCTCCGCTACCTGGCATTACATTTTATGACACACACAGCCCGGCCCAACAAGGTCTCATTTATGTCCGATCCGGTGCTCATAACAAATGAGTTTGACACCCCCCATTTAAGGCAAGAATCCCCAACGTGGCGCCCACCAATGCCATTCTCGGTGCCTGAGTGTTTTTATAAAGTGGGTGGGGCTTTTTGTGGTTCTGATGTTAATGATGACAGCAGGTTTACGTGAAGAGCTGGAAAGCTACTCTCAGAGTTCTGCATGACCTCACCCGCTGACATTTTGTGATTGGCTCTGCCTCCCGTGGCAGGCATTTCTGTGGCCACACCCACTGCCCTCTCAGAATTCCAAATGTGCCCACAGACTTAAAAAAAGGTTGGAAAGCCCTGTTTTCGGACTAAAAGGTAATGCCCACCCACCTGCAAGCAATGATCAGACTCGGTCTTCTTCATGTGCCTTCATAAGCTCACACTTTGAGACTTAAGGCCTACTCCCCTTTAACTGGATCATATACTGCTCTGGTAACAGCGGCAGACCAAAAAACTGGATGGGACGCTTCCATGTCAGTACCACTGCCTGCTGTGGCAGGGCAGGCCAGCATTTGAATTTCCCACACAATCCGTTCTCTGAAGGTTAGGTCAGCCATCCTTTCCAATACACCAAGACTAGCAATGGATCCAGTCACAGGGGAACAGCAATCATGCTATACTAGGAACGTACAAAGAGGTCTTATGTTGAAGCCCTAACGCAAGTCCTGTTTGCAGGATAAGCACCAGGCCCAACACGGCATCAGCGTTTTGGAACGAGAGCGAACTGGGGCATTTGTAACCCGTGACGTCACAGACGCTATCCAATAGGCTCCTGTGACGTTCGTGCAACTATATTCCAACACGTCAGTCCAAATCACTACGGATGTTGCCGGCTGGAGAAGCAACCGTAGTTCCCCAGCGGGAATAAATTATTGCTTTAAGTGCAGAGAGAACTTAGTAGGGAAGGTTTCCAATAACCGCAAGGGCGTCCATGAAGGAACACGTCCGGATGCCGCCACCCAGCAAATTAGGAATAACTGCACGTATGTTGTGCTATCAACCGCTAATCTGAAAGAACCCTCACGACAGCTCCACACTACAGAATTAAATGGGATTAATTATCACTCCTTGTCCCCAGGTCATCCCGGTGGCTGTGGTTCCGTGACAGGCTCCAGCAACCTCCAGCAGAATACTCAGCCCCTCTTCGCCAAATGACAGTCTGCGAGATTTTGGAAGTTACAACCAGTGTTCCCACCGAGCGGAGTCAGTGTGAGCCAGCTCATAGTTTTATAGCCTCCGGCTCACACCTTTTTGCCTTAGCTCAGGAAGGGATGTGGCTCCAGAGCAAACTGATTTATGCAAGGGCCAAGTCGCTCACTCACAACTTCAGTGCCGGGAGCTCACAGCGTAGAATTTTTGCTCACCAGACTCCACAGCTTAGAGGGAGCACTGGTTACCCCCCACGGTAAGGAACTGATGCGCTGAGTCCCGTGGATCTGCTGTTAACAGCCAGTGGGCTGAAAGTGATGGAGAAGAGAGTGGCTTCGTCCCATGAAGACAAGGTACTCCTGCGGAGTAGGGATCCCCAACTTTTTTGAGCCTGTGGGCAACTTTAGATTTTTGAGAGATTGGGGGTGAGTGCCAACCAATGTTCCCTCTAAGCTGTAGAGTCTTGTGAGCAAAAATTCTACTTTGTGAGCTACCGGCATTAAAGTTGTGAGCGAGCAATTTGGATGCTGCATAAATTAGCCTGCTCTGGAGCCATCCTTCCTGAGCTGAGACAAAAATCTGTGAGCCAGAGGCTAAAAAACAATGAGCTAGCTCACACAAACAGAGGGAACACTGGTGTCAACCCAAAAATGGGTGCTGCAGGTGGTGGCGCTTGTCTACGTTTTCCTTGGATGCATTGTCCAGCTGCTGGGAAGGTAGTGAGACCGGAGAAGTAGGGGGGAAGGCTTCTACTCCTGAACACTCCCGCAAGAGCTCAGGTCCCCGGCCTCTACAACTGTAACAGGGTTCCCCAAGGTGGCGCCCACATCGCTGGGGCGCTCACCAGGACCTGTGCCCATTGGCCCCGCCCACTTTCTGAAAAAATCTGGCCGGGACTAAGGGAAGCGGAATCCTAGAATCACAGAGTTGGAAGGGGCCCTACAGGCCATCTAGTCCAACCCCCTGCTCAGTGCAGGATCATCCTACGCCAGTGATGGCGAACCTTTTAGAGACCGCGTGCCCAAACTGAGACCCAAAACCCACTTATTGATCGCAAAGGGCCAACACGGCAATTTAACCTGAATACTGAGGTTGTACTTTAAGAAAAAAACAACTCATACATACACTAACTTAAGACGATCCAAACAAAGTAAGGAAAGCAATCCCAAACGCTTTCATTTACTTGAAATTATTTGGCAGAGAATTCGGCACTTTAATGATGGGTCTGGGCCTGGCTGGGGCGATGGCACGCGTGCCCACAGAGAGGGCTCTGAGTGCCGCCTTTGGCACCCGTGCCATAGGTTCGCCACCACTGGCCTAGAGCCTCCCTGACAAGGGTTGGTCCAGACGCTGCTGAAAGGCTGCCAGGGAGGGGGTGGAGCTCGCTACCTCCCGAGGCGGCCGATTCCACCGTGGCACGACTCTTGACTACCAAAGGGTTTCCCCGAAGAGCCAGCCGGTGCCTTCCTGCCAATGTTCCCTCCAGGGCTTTCTTTGTAGGAAAAGCCCAGCAGGAACTCGTTAGCATATTAGGCCACACCCTGTGCCTTCCCTTGGCTTGTTTGGGCGCCCTGTGGCTGTGGGGAGCACAAGCAAGCTGACCCTTGGACAGGTCAGGAAAGGCATTTAAATGCCTCCCCGATCCTTCCAGGGGGCCCCTGGCCCACCCGCCTTGGAGTCACGGGGTGGTGGTGGTGCAGCTCTCCTGGCCTCCCCTCTGTAGCCACGCATGGAGGTTTTGGCTGTAGTGGGCGTGGCCAACTCTGAAGCCAGCCGGAATTCCATTCCTGCCCCCAAAATAGCCCTGGTTCCCTCTAAGCTGTGGAGTCCTGTGAACAAAAATCCTACTTTGTGAGCTCCTGGCATTCAAGTTGCGAGCGAGCAGTTTGGCTGCTGCATCAATTAAGTTTGCTCTGGAGCCGCATCCTTCCTGAGCGAAGACAAAAACGTGCGAGCCGGAGGCTAAAAAAACCCTGTGAGCCGGAGGCTAAAAAACCTGTGAGCCGGCTCACACCAACTCAGCTTAGAGGGAACACTGCTTCCCGCCCTTCATTTAGACCCCTGATTGCGCGGCCTCAACAGGAACGGCTCCCTGCCCTCCTCTGAGTGTTGCTGTCGTTCAGGCGCGCAGTCGAGTCCGACTCTTCGCGACCCCATGGGCCACGTCACGCCGTCCTACGGAGTTTGCTCAATTTCCAAGCGACAGCCCTTCAGATACTTCCAGAGAGCTATCGTCTTCCTCCCCCCCCCCCACCCGCCCTCTAGACCGAACATTCCCAAGAAGTCCCTCAGCCTTTCCCCACAGGGCTGGGGCTCCAGGCGCCCCCCCCCCGATTATCCTCGTCCCTTTCTCTGCACCTGCTCCGTTCTGGCAGCTGCCACGGTGCCCACGGGCGCGATGTTGGGGATCCCTGCCCGAGTGCTATCGGCTACGAGTCGTAGGCTCTCCTCGATCCGAAGCCCTGCTCTGCCTGATTTGGAGCAAGACAAAACAAGTACTGAACATGTGCGGTGTGAACTGGCCCTCGGGACAAACCTGGGGTTTAGAGAGGAGGTCATGGGAAAGGACAGCAGCAGAATTGTGGGTTGGCGCAACGTCTTCCCCCACCCAAGCCAGCCCTATCTTCAAGCCTGCCCCAAAACAGAGGCCCAAATTTTGGTGTTAAGTCCGATGCAGCAGATTGGGGTTTCTCCAACCTGTCTGTGATGCTGCAGAGCCAAATGTGATGTCAGAGAAGCAAAGATCCCAAGGGTGCTGCAGACCAGTTTGGTTTGGGACCGGGGGGGGGGGGGGCTTCAGCTTGCAGGGCAAGCAGACCCTCCCAGGCCATTTCAGCTCAGGACAAAGTCCAGTTTGGACCAGAGAGGGGGTAGTTGCAGAGATGTGGAAGTCCAGAGAGGGCCCCTCCCCACTCGTTTGGTGTCGTGGGTTAAGTGCGCGGACTCTAATTTGGGAGAATCGGGTTTGATCCCCCACTCCTCCACTTGCATCTGCTGGATGACCTCGGGCAAGCCGTAGTTCCGACAAGAGCTGTCCTTGAAAAAGAGCAGTTTCTGTCAGGGCTCTCTCAGCCCCACCTACCTTAGTTTGGTGTTGTGGTTAAGTGCACGGACTCTAATCTGAGAGAGCCGGGTTTGATTCCCCGCTCCTCCACTTGCACCTGGCTGGATGACCTTGGGCAAGCCATAGTTCTGTCAGAGCTGTTCTTGAAAAAAGAGCCGTTTCTGTCAGAGCTCTCTCAGCCCCACCTACCTCCCAGGGTGTCTGTTGTGGGGAGGGGAAGGGAAAGGAGTTTGTAAGCCGCTCTGAGACTCCTTTGGGTAGTGAAGGGCAGGGTATAAATCCAATCTCTTCTTCTTCTTCTCTTCGACAGGATGGCAGGGCAGAAAATTTGAAGGTGGGGGGAAATGTAAGGGATCAGAAAACCCTCGAGCTAGACGAGACTGGATGTATACCCCGCCCTTCGCTACCCGAAGGAGTCTCAGAGCGGCTTACCATCTCCTTCCCCTCCCCGCCACAGACACCCTGTGAGCAATGCTCCCTCTAAGCTGTGGAGTCCTGTGAGTAGAAATTCTACTTTGTGAGCCACTGGCACTAAAGTTGTGAGTGAGCAATTTGGCTGCTGCATAAATTCGTTTGCTCTGGAGCCATCCTTTCTGGGCTGAGAGAAAAATGGGTGAGCCGGAGGCTAAAAAATGGTGAGCTAGCTCACACTAACTCAGCTTAGAGGGAACCCTGCCTGTGAGGTAGGTGAGGCTGAGAGAACTCTTGACAGAAACTGCTCTTTTTCAAGAACAGCTGTGCCAGAATTATGGCTTGCCCAAGGTCATCTTCACTTGGAGTCTCAGAGCGGTTTATGATCTCCTTTCCTTTCTCTCCCCACAACAGGCACCCTGTGAAGTAGGTGGGGCTGAGAGAGCTCTGAGAGAACTGCTCTTAGAAAACCGCTCTGAGAGAACTTGTGACTGACCCAAGGTCACACCGACAGCTGCACGTGGAGGTGTGGGGAGTCAAACTGAGTCCTCCCAAATTAGAGTCCGCGCTCTTAACCACGACACCAAACTGGCAGCTATCATCTGCCCTCATGACAGTTCCAAAGAGTGCAGAGTGTGAACACCCCAGGCAGGGTGAATAGTGGTCATGTTTATGACTAGGGAATCCAGCAGGCAAGGAAAAGGCAGACGAGTAACCTGAAGGGCCATATGGGCCACACTCCTAAAGGACTGGGACACAGGTCAGGAACCCAAGACTGGCAAACATAGAACGACTGTAGAAAGGGCCCGTTCCCATTCAAACGGGAGGGTGGGCAAGCAATGCTTCCCCTAAGCTGTGGAGTCCTGTGAGCAGGAATTCTACTTTGCGAGCGACTGGCACTAAAGTTGTGAGTGAGCGAGTTGGCTGATGCATAAATCAGTTTGCCCTGGAGCCCTCCTTCCCGAGCGAAGACAAAAATACGTGAGCTGGAGACTAAAAAACTGTGAGTTAGCTCACACTAGCTCAGCTTAGAGGGAACACCGGTGGCAAGCCCTCCACTGAGGGCAGGAAGAAGCAGCCCTGCTTGCGTCTCCAGTGCGCAAAGTCCCTAGTCCTGAGGCAGGGCAGGAAAGGGGGCAAACCCAATGTATGTTTGGGGCCGGTTAACGTGCCCCCTTGCCAGATCATACCCAGGGACACTGTGCGGGGAGAACAGTAAGAAACGCTAAGTTAATTCAGTTCTGCGGCAGGCCATGGAGGATGCAAAACTCAGCAGAGAAAGAAGATGCTGGTAAGGAGGCTTGTGAGATACGGAAGAGACCACCCGGGAGAAACACTACGCCTTTCCGAGACTCCGCGGATCTGCTACGGAAGACACGGGCTACGTCTTCTCCCACGAAAGAGAGATTTGTTTCAATGGTGGCAAAAGAAGTGAGCGGTGACTCGTAAAAGGTCGTCCCCTGCCGCAAATTTCGTTAGTCTTCAAGGTGCTACAGAACGCCTGCTCTTTTTGAATGCTGTATCTGAAGAAGTGATCTGCCGAGCCACAAATTTTGTTAGTCTTTCCGGTGCCACTGGACTCTTGCTTTTTGGTATCTGAAGAAGTGAGCGGTGACTCACGAAAGCTCTACCCTACCACATATACTGTCAGTCTTTCAGGTGCCACTGGACTCTTGGCCCTTTGGTATCTGAAGAAGTGAGCAGTAATTCACGAAACCTCTACCCTGCCACATATACTGTTAGTCTTTCAGGTGCCACTGGACTCTTGGCTCTTTGGTATCGGAAGAAGTGAGCAGTGACTCACGAAAGCTCTACCCTACCACATATACTGTTAGTCTTTCAGGTGCCACTGGACTCTTGGCTCTTTGGTATCGGAAGAAGTGAGCGGTGACTCACGAAAGCTCTACCCTACCACGTATACTGTTAGTCTTTCAGGTGCCACTGGACTCTTGGCTCTTTGGTATCGGAAGAAGTGAGCAGTGACTCACGAAAGCTCTACCCTACCACGTATACTGTTAGTCTTTCAGGTGCCACTGGACTCTTGGCTCTTTGGTATCTGAAGAAGTGAGCAGTGACTCACGAAAGCTCTACCCTACCACGTATACTGTTAGTCTTTCAGGTGCCACTGGACTCTTGGCTCTTTGGTATCTGAAGAAGTGAGCAGTGACTCACGAAAGCTCTACCCTACCACATATACTGTTAGCCTTTCAAGTGCCACTGGACTCTTGCTTTTCAGTATCTGAAGAAGTGAGCCATGACCCACGGAAGCTCCTCCCCTGCCCCAAATGTTAATCTTTAAGGTGCTCCTGGACTCACGCTCTTTTCTACTAGTGGCAGGAGATCTATTACGTGCAAGCAGAAGGTTCAAAATACTAAAACCGTGGTGGGGGTGCACTGATGGAGAGTGACAGAGAACTAAAAAGGGAGGACAGAGGTGCAGTGGGCACCCAAACATCTGTACCAGCTGCAGAGATGCTCAACAAAAGGCAGGGGAAGTGTGCTGCAAACCTCACACACACACACACACACACCCGCACACATACACACACACTGGTGGGATGACTGCAGGACTGACTAGGGATACTGTGGGAAGGAGGGCTTGCATACGATGCACCACCGATTGCAGTGATGCATTTACACACACACACACCCTTTCTGAAATTCAAACGGGACAGTTTTGCCAGCTGACCGGCGGGATGTGCCCCAATGCTCTCTCCAAGTTAGGGAGCCTTTTGAACAAAGAATTCTACTCCGTAAGTTCCTGGCATTAAAGCTGTGAGCGAGCGATTTGGCTACTGCTTATATCAGTTTGCTCTGGAGCCCTCCTCCCTGAGCCAAGACAAAAAGGTGTGAGCCGGAGGCTAAAAACCTGTGACCTAGCTCACACTAACTCAGCTTAGAGGGAACACTGGTGGGCCCCTCCGTCTTTAGAGCAGGTTGGAACCCATAAAGGAACTGGGGGTGTTGTTTTTTTTAAAACCCAGCAATCGATCTTGTCCGTGCAGGCTCCTCGGTTTTAAAAGCTGCCCCCGTTAAGAGGGGAGGGGGGCAGAGGGATGCAATTCCGGGGGGGGGGCATCTTTTCCCGGTGGAAGGCAGGCCGATGGCGTCGGGTTGCATCAGCAAAGCTGCAACCCAGACTGTGAAGGGGGGGGGGGGGGGCCGGGGTACATTAATGCACCCCGTGCCAATGCACCGTGCATTAATGCACCCTGTGCCAATGCACGGTAGTACATTAATGCACTCTGTGCCAATGCACCGTGCATTAATGCACCCTGTACCAATGCACGGTACATTAATGCACCCTGTGCCAATGCACCGTGCATTAATGCACCCTGTGCCAATGCACGGTAGTACATTAATGCACTCTGTGCCAATGCACCGTGCATTAATGCACCCTGTGCCAATGCACGGTAGTACATTAATGCACTCTGTGCCAATGCACCGTGCATTAATGCACCCTGTACCAATGCACGGTACATTAATGCACCCCGTGCCAATGCACCGTGCACGGAGCGATCGGCGTCCGGGCCGCTGCAACGCGGTGCATCGTCGCGGGCACTCCGGGCAGGATGCGGGCCGAGGGTCGTTGCAAAGGGCGATGCCACCCCTCCCGGCCAGGGCGGGCGGGCGGGCAGGCCAAGTAGGATGCCGACGCGGCGCAGGAGGGATGCAGGAGCCGGGCGCGGGGAGGGTGGCCGGAGGGACTCACGGTCAGGCCGGTGCCCAGCACGATCACGTCGTAGGCCTCGTCCATGATTGCCCGGTGCGGAGCCGCCGCCTCCTCCCCCCGCCCGCCCCAGCGGAGCCAAGATGGGCCTCGCCACTCCCCGCCCCGCCGGATCCCTCCGCCGGAAAGGAGTCCCGGAAGAGAGGGAAGGATCCCTCCGCCACGGGGAGACGCCCGCTCGAGGCTCGGCGACCGACAAGGCGGCGCGTGCGCGCTCCGTCTCCCCCCCCCTCCCATTTTCAGCAGGGCGTAGAAAAATAAGTTCCGGCCCTGCTGCTTTCTGCCTCCCCTCCTCCTCTTTGGGGAAAAAGGGGAGGCCGATCTCGAGCCGACACCCTCCCCCTCCCCCTCCTTCTCCTTGGCAACGGTCGCAGCACCGCCGGATCCTTTGGCCGGAGAAAAGAATCCGTGTTTTTTCCTTCCGAGGCTTCCCATCCTCCCCTCGCGTTTTGACGTTATTCCTCTCCCCTCGCTGGAGGGCGAGCGGAGGGAGACGAAGCCTGCCTCTCCCCTCCTTTCCAATCACTCCCATCCTAAAATATCCCCCCCCCGCCTCCTCCTCGCCACATAGCAGGACCAAATCCATTGGAAATGCGGCCCTCCAGATACTTCCGCCGAGGAAAATAGGGCCTGTTCCAGCCGCCTCAGGAATCCGCCCTGTCGGGAAGGGCGTGAGGAGAATGGCGGCGGTGTGGTGACCCCCTGGCAGCTCCACTCCTCCTGGGTCGTGTCTCCTCAGAAGCGAAGCCCCCACAGTGTTTCAGGGGACTGCCTTCTCTGCCAGGGAGGGAGGGAGGGCAGCCGCCCAGCACGCCCCATTCCCCGCCCCTCAAGGAGGGTGTGGAGCCTGATAATAACATGAAATAAACCAGGGCTTTTTTTTGTAGAAAAAGCCCAGCAGGAACTCATTAGCATAATAAGCCACACCCAACAGCAGAAACTCATTAACATATTAGGCCACACCCCTGATGGTATAGGTCATTAGCACATTAGGCCACACCCCCATGTTACCAGAAGTGTGGTTATCCAGCCACACCCACCTTTTGCTTCTTATTCTGTTTACCTTGCCTGTTGTCCAAACCCAGGGGTTTTTTTTGTAGCAGGAACTCCTTTGCATGTTAGGCCACACACCTCTAATGTAGACAACTCTAATGAG
>NW_015165343.1:140880-149182 GCF_001447785.1 Gekko japonicus
ATTCCTGCCCAAAAGTAGCCCTGAAAGAAACACCTTTATGACTGGGGAGCCCAGAGTGGCCAGGCTGCAATGGGCCCAGTCCTCCGCCTGCTTTACTCTCCCTTCATAAAACGTCACTCCAGGAGGCTGAAGTTGGTTCCTTATTCGCACTTCCTTATTCATTCCTTTTTGTTGTTGTTCAGTCGCACAGTCGAGTCCAACTCTTCGTGACCCCATGGACCAGATCCCGCCAGGCCTTCCTGTCTTCCGCCGTCCTCTGAAGTTGGCTCAACTTCATGTTCGTTGCATCTATGACACTGTCTAACCATCTCATCCTTTGCCGTCCCCGTCTTCTTTGACCTTCAATCTTTCCCAGCATCAGGGTCTTCTTCTCCAGTGAGTGCTCCCGTCTCATTGGGTGGCCAAAGTATTTGAGCTTCAGTTCCATTATCTGGCCTTCCAGGGAACAGTCAGGGTTGATCTCTTTTAGGATTGACTGATTTGATCTTCTTGCAGTCCAAGGGACTCTCAAGAGTCTTCTCCAGCACCATAGTTCAAAAGAATCTATTCTTTGGCGCTCGGCCTTCCTTATAGTCCAACTCTCGCAGCCATACATGACTACTGGGAATACAATTGCTTTGACCATGAGGACTTTTGTTGGCAGGGTGATGTCTCTACTTTTTATCATGCTTTTTAGGTTCACCATCGCTTTCCTCCCAAGGAGCAGGCGTCTTTTAATTTCATGGCTGCTGTCACTGTCTGTCCTTAAATGAAAAACAAAAAATTGCTGCAAACGTGCACACAGAAGTAAATTACACAGAAGTAAATTAGATTCTAGTACTGATGAATTTCATGATGTATAATCTTTCTATTCAACAGGTGAACAGACTGGCAGACGAACTTCTCGAGTTAATGCTCGTTTCGAAGTGTCTTTCTCAAATGGTGAAACAGGCATAATGCAAGACATTTGACATAGTGCATTATACATAGCAAAAAGGTAAGTGTTCACAGGAAGCACGCCAATTCTAATGCTGAGTTCAACCCGGCAGTTGGACCGTGGCCAATTTGTGAGCAAGTGATTTGGCTACTGCATAAATTAGTTTGCTCTACAGCCATCCTCCCTAATCTAAGACAAAATGTGTGAGCCGGAGACTAAAAAACTGTGAGGTAGCTCACGTTAACTCAGCTTAGAGGGAACACTGTCTCAGAGTAGTCTATCTGGGCCCTGAGACCCTGAGAGCCCGTTTGGTGTAGTGGTTAAGTGCGCGGACTCTAATCTGGGAGAACCAGGTTTGATTCTCCACTCCTCCACTTGCACCTGGCTGGATGACCTTGGGCAAGCCGTAGTTCTGATAAGAGCTGTTCTTGAAAAAGAGCAGTTTCTGTCAAGAGCTCTCTCAGCCCCACCTGCCTCACAGGGTGTCTGTTGTGGGGAGGGGAAGGGAAAGGAGTTTGTAAGCTGCTCTGAGACACCTTTGGGTAGTGAAGGGCGGGGTATAAATCCAATCTCTTCTTCTTCTTCTTCTTCTTCTTGGAGTCGTAGTAGATAACTCACTGAAAATGTCGAGACAGTGTGTGACTGCAATAAAAAAGGTCAACGCTATGCTCGGGATTATTAGGAAGGGAATTGAAAACAAATCAGCCACTATCATAATGCCTCGGTATAAGTCAATGGTGCAACCTCACCATCCGTCCTTCTGACACCATGTAATGTTCTGTGGCAATATGCCTCGTCTGATGACCAACGACACCCAGTCGTTGTTTACAAAACAGCTTTATTCCATAGAAGGAGACACCAAGAGCGGAGAGCACAGGAACAACATCACACACCTGAAAGTCGGCTGGCCCTCAGCATTCTAACAAGTTAAATATGTCACACAGAATGGAAAACTAACCACTTAAAGATACACGCACACATCACACAGCCAATGGGCACACGAGTACTCTTGAGTGGTGGCTGATGGGCCAATGGCTGATGGAGCACATTGCACATCCAATGGGAGAGCTGGAAAGTGCCACCCCACTACTCAATTATATATATGAATCATGTGTTAGATGCTTCTCCTGCTTAGAAATAAGGCTAAGGACCAAAACATGTGTACTTAACTTGTGACTAGTGAACACTTTGAGATTTACTTCTGAATAAGTAATAATAAGGAGGGGGGGGGAGGTGCGCTACGCATCCTAAATCCTAAAGCCTGATCTCATCAGATCTCGGCTAAGAAGGGTCAGCTCTGGTCAGTACTTGCATGGGAGACCTCCAAGGAATAGCAGGGCTGTGACACGGAGGCAGACGATGGCAAATCACCTCTGAATGCCTCTTACCTTGAACACCCCACAGGGTTACCATTGCCATAAGTCAGCTGACTTGATGGCAAACCCCCCCCCCAAAAAAAATGCTACGGATAGGGAAAAGAACTGTTGGCGTAGATGGGGATGCCAAAGTCAGTCAAAGAAACTGTTGGAAATGTATGTGTTTACAAGGTCTGACAATCCAGTCATTATAGGGTTAACTTGTTTTCCTAGTATTGCTATTGT
The DNA here is from genome assembly GCF_001447785.1 of Gekko japonicus. Lineage (NCBI taxonomy): Eukaryota > Metazoa > Chordata > Lepidosauria > Squamata > Gekkonidae > Gekko > Gekko japonicus. The sequence continues at coordinate 143,398 of NW_015165343.1, forward strand.
TTAGACAGACCTGGAAGGGATACCTGGCACTGAGCCAATGGGGAATTAGCCCGGGGAAAGTAGCTTTCTACTGTGATACAGATTGGTCATTTGTTTCAGGTGACTTCCTTTCTAGGGGTCAAGAAGAAGGAGAGTTATCTCCATTATCTGTGTGCTAGTGTTGACTATAGGCAGCTTAGAAAATGTAGCTGTTAGTGTTATGCTTATTTGTAGTAATCCCGTGTACCTTTTACCCTTAGAAATAAAGGTTTTTTAAAAGCACAGAAATCTCTTCTTTCCGATAGAGCAAGATCCATTGATAGTCTAAGTATTAAACACTTCTGACTATTTTACAACAGAAACAACGCTGTAGCTGCCACACCTTCAGGAGCTAGGGTGGGAGGTTGGTCGTCATTCATGAGTTGCTTCCCGGTTCTGGAACCAGGCAGGGCTTCACACAGCAGCACTGTTTATACTCTAGTGCAGGTGTGTCCAACAGGTAGATCGCGATCTACCAGTAGATTGTGGAGGGGTCAGAGGTAGATCACCAGCTCCACTTGGTCTCCTGGTTTGCTGGACAGATGTTTGGGGTTTTTTGATGACTGTCTCACTAATGAGCAAGAGTGAAGTTAAAGATTGTGCAAGATCAGCCTGGATCAATACTTGACCTACATTTAACACAAATAACTGAATAAAAGTTAAAGTTATTGAGACAGTTAAAAGAAAGTTACAACTCAATAAAAAATTAAAAATGTTCACAGTTCTTTCTGGATCTTCGGTCTCTCTGTTTTGTTTTTGCTTATTTTGCTTACCAGTAAATGACAGAAGGTGCATTAGAAATGGGGGCGGGCGGTGAAACCCAACTTTACTGGGTCAAAATCTAATTTGAAACTAATTTGAAACTTTATTTTCATGGTGGTCGATCACCGGCACTTTTGGCCGGAAAAAATAGATCACTACTACCTGTTCAAAGTTGGACATGCCTGCTCTAGTGGGAGGAAAGTTGGCAGTATCACAGAGCCCGGTTCTTCAGCCCTCACACATAGTGCTGTCAAGAAGGGGGAAAAAAGAATTGCCTATTCTGACTGGAACTGCTAAACACACATACAACCTGTTTAGAGGTAGCTCTGGGACGGATGAATTTCCAGCAGACAATGACAGGCTTAGACCCCATTCAGAGTACCTAACAATCGGCTTTGAGAACATAATATGTGCCTTTTAGCGGTCGTTTTCCCTCCAGTCACCAAACTCAGAATTTAGCACAGGGTTTGTCTATAAGCTTGCCACAAACAATTTACGTAATGACTAAATATGGGATTGTTTTCACCTGCTTTTGCTCTGTGTTTGGCAGTAAGCTGGCAGGAGTGAAGCCCAACCCTAAAGGCTGTTGCATTTTAGCACCGACTGATCTCTATTTGTGCCCAGAATTAATCACAGCTGCATTAGGTGGCTGACGGCAAGACAGACTAGAATCTCATTGTAGAAAAGAAGAATCCCAACTGGTACTAAATGAAAAGGCCTTTGTCTTTGCTCAAAAGGAGTGGGAGAGTTAGGAGACTGAGATATTTATCATCACAAGCGTATAAAGCCATCTTGAACCTGGGGTGCCACATGATGGAGTGAGCTCCCATCTCTAGTTCCAGCTCCTGCCAACCTAGAAGTTCGAAAGCAAGAAATTGCAAGTAGATAAATAGGTACCACTTCGGTGGGAAGGTAACAGCGTTCCGTGCGCCTTGGTGTTTAGTCATGCCGGCCACATGACCACGGAGAAGTCTTCGGACAGCGCTGGCTCTTCGGCTTTGAAACGGAGATGAGCACCGCAACCCTAGAGTCGGATTCGACTGTCTTTCGAGCAAGGGAACCTTTACCTTTACCTTAAGAGCTACAGACAGATTCAGGAGCTGGTTGGTCATATATGTGCACAATCCTGACAAAATGGTGAACGAATTATTACTGTTCTGGATATTTTCCAGAGCTGTGTTATGTCTGACTCCACAATCACAGATGAGAAACTGAAACAGGATTCACACAACATTTGTTCCACCAAGACAGTGATTTTTAACTCTTTGATTTGGGCCAGCTACTAATTGGGTCAGATCAGATGGTGAAGACTTGCAAAATTTGCATCTGCCTGTGACCAGTCAGCCTGTTACAACTGCAGTATCCATTGCCAACTGACTCCTCCAAATTATGACCTCATGACCGAAAGAGGACTTATGTGAATCTACCATTCATGGATACAGACACTGTGCAATAGATTTAACATGGGAGTAACTTGAAAAAAGTGCCTCCAAGTACCGGTTTTCCTCAGCCCATGTTAAATATGTATAAACCTAACGATGGGACTAGACTGCCTGTTATCAGAACGGGCACTTCACCGATGGATCAAACTTGTCTACACTTGTAGTGTCCGCTGAACGCCACCGGAGGCCAGCGCACACGCCTCAGCTTCAGTCCAGGACAACAATGGGGACTAGGATCCTAGTCCCTCCACTGGGGGAACCAATGGGAACCGTGGCGGGAAATTCAAACCCGCCAATGGGACCCAGGGGGGGTCCCCTGGCTGTGTATATAGTTGGCCTACCGGCCGTTTGTCTTCATCTTGTGGTGTGCCTAATAAAGCGTGCTATGCACTACGTCGTTGTCTGTCGTCCATCCATGCGGCAACCCACTACATAACAACACTAAATAGCTGAGGACATCCAGGTGGGTAGCAGTGTTGGTCTGAACAATTTTTGAGTATTGTGGCACGTTTAAGACCAACAAAAGTTTATTCAAGGTATGATAGGCAGATAGATATAGATATAGATGAACTGTTATCTTCCATCTAAGGAAGTGTGCATGCACACAAAAGTTCATACTGTCACGAGTCAGGGTGCTGGGTTACGCAAGAGCGGGGTGATTAAAACACAGTCCAAAGTCAAGAGCCGGACAAGCGGGGTGGTCAAAGCACAGTCCAAAATCAAGAGCCGGGCAAGCAAATCAACACGAGATACCAAGTCCAAATCACCAACCGGTAGAGTCGTCATCAAACCAGGGTCCACGAGAGTCGAAAGCCGGAGAGAAGGATTCAGGGTGTGGGCGAAAGCGAAGTTGTCCAAGCCGAGGTCAAAGAGCCGAGGAATCCAAACGGGAACCAGGAGGAGCAGGAACACGGGTGGTGAGCTGCGAAGCGTCGTCCAAATTGACTAGTTGCTGGCACAACTAGTCGGCCTGAGTGAGAGGGCTAAGTAGCCCTCAAAGCTGCCGACAATTAGCGTGCCCCGAGTGAATCCCAGCTCCTGCTAGGACTTGGGGCTGAACGAGTGCCTGCCGCACATGCGCGCCTCTCGCCGCCGGGTTGCCATGTCCCGTCGGCACTGTTCTCTCAAACGGGACACAGGTGGAGGCGAATCTGGAGGAGTACTGGCCCAGTGGGGCTCTGTCTCAGCTGTTGCTGGAGCAGCCTCTGGATCCTCAGTTCTGTCAGGTGCGGGATTTTCCAGCGTCGGGAGCTCACCCCCAGCACCACTTAGGCATTTGACAAAGTTTCTCATCATATCCCTGAGGATAAACTGCTTAAGTGTGGGCTGGATGGTGCAACCGTTGGATGGATTCATGGTTGGTTGAAAAATTGTACCCAACAAGTGCTCGTAAATGGCTCTGTGTCTATGTGGAGGGAACTCTCCAGTGGAGTGCCGCAGGGCTCGGTCCTTGGCCCGGTGTTGTTCAATGTTTTTATAGATGACCTGGAGGAAGACATAGAGGGGATGCTTATCAGATTTGCAGATGACACGAAGCTAGGTGAGATTGCTAATTCTGAAGAAGACAGAGTCAGGATTCAAAATGATCTAGATAGGCTGGAACAGTGGGCTGAGACAAATAAAATGAATTCCAATAGAGAGAAGTGCAAAGTCCTACACTTTGGTACAAAAAATCAAAGGCACAGATATAGAATGGGAGGGACTTGGCTTGACAGCAGCACATGTGAAAGGGATCTGGGTGTTCTGGTTGATCACAAGCTAAACATGAGCCTGCAGTGCGATGTGGCTGCGAAGAAAGCGAATGCAATCTTAGGATGCATTAACAGAAGCATCGTGTCCAGATCACGGGAGGTGGTCGTTCTGCTCTATTCTGCCATGGTCAGGCCTCACCTGGAGTACTGTGTCCAGTTTTGGGCACCACATTTTAGGAAGAATGTTGACAAGTTTGAGCGTGTCCAGAAGAGGGCAACCAGGATGGGGAGAGGGTTGGAATCCAAGTTTTACGAGGAAAGGCTGAAAGAGCTGGGTCTGTTTAGCCTGGGAAAGAGAAGGCTTAGAGGGGACATGATGACAGTCTTCAAGTATTTGAAGGGCTGTCATGTAGAAGATGGAGCTGATTCTCTCTTGCTCCGGATTGCAGGACTAGATCTAATGGGTGGAAATGACAAGGGAGTCATTACCGGGTAAATATCAGGAGAAACTTCCTAACTGTAAGAGTGGTTGAGCAGTGGAACAGTCTGCCTCGGGAGGTGGCGGGTGCTCCTTCGCTGGACATTTTCAAGCAGAGGCTGGATGACCATCTTTCGGGTATGTTGCAGGTATGTAGGGCTGTCTTTCGGCTCTGCTCCTGCAGAGTGCAGGGGGTTGGACTAGATGACCTGCAAAGTCCCTTCCAACTCTAACATTCTATGATTCTATGATTCTGCTGGGGCTGCTTGCTCGGGCTCAACAATAGCCGTGACACATACCTTGAATCAACTTTTCTTGGTCCTAAAGATGCCCCTGGACTCAAAATTAGTTCTAGCTGAGGGAATATCAGAGGAACTCTTCAGAGGCCTCTCCCTATATTATTCCAGCTCACTAAATGTGCCTTTCGGTTTATCTGAAGCCCTGGACTTTATATAGCAGCTCAAGAACTTGTTTCCAATGGAGGGACTGGCCCTGGAGCATTCGGAGTCATAAAAGTGAGAGCACTTCTGTCACAGGCAGCACCTAGCAAAGCTCTCTAATGGCTGCCAACACTCTAGCACAGGTCTCTCCTCCGGAGGGCCCAGAGAACCCACCCAACCCCTTATGCCCACTCTCTCCCAGTAGGGTGTATTTTATATGTGACTGAATGAGGCGTGAGGACCCAAGCACAATAATAAACAGTTTTATTCAAGAAGTGTTGCCCTGGCTGCCGATCGAATACCAGATCTGGATGAAGGTTATAATTTTGATCTTCAAAGCCCTATGCGGACTGTGGCCACCATACCTGCAGGACCACCTCTCTCCATATGAGCCCCGGAGAGCTTTACATTCTTCTGATCAACATCTCCTGCTGGTCCCCGGCCCGAGGGACGTCCGCTTAGCCTCAACCAGGGTGAGGGCTTCTTTGGCCGTTGCTCCGGCATGGTGGAAGATGCTCCCACCAGGCCCTGTGGGACCTCTAACAGTTCTGCCGGGCTTGTTAAACAGAGCTGTTTCACCAACCCTTTGGTTGAGGTGGCAGGCAGTCAACCATCCTGGCCTCCCTGTCCATGACCCCTTTCCCAGGGCCCTTGTTGTTCTGGATATTCCTTGGGCACTGGAATTTCTTGGGGTAATAATTCCTGCCCAATATGAGGCATAGGTTTTGGTTTTATCTGCTGTTGCTTTACTGCTGGTTTTGTGTTGTGAGCCCCCCTGAGCCCATTCTTGGAATCAAGTGGGATATAAATTAAACAAATAAATAAATAAGTCTAGTAACAACTGGGTTTCAAAAACATTTGTAGAATAATGAGAACAGTAAACGTAGGTAAGCAAACAAATAAAAGAACCCTATTGCGTCTATCCAGACTGTCCCTAGATGCCTCTTGGTGACT
>NW_015165344.1:0-2424 GCF_001447785.1 Gekko japonicus
GTCTGTTTGTCTGTCTGTCTGTCTATCTACACACATATATAATTATTTATATAAATATTAGATTAAATATATAATAACACAAAATACTCTGTAACCGCATAAACATTGTTTTCCCATAATTAAGTATATACAGTTATGAACAAAAATGTTCTGTTAAATGCAAAAAGAAAGTGGCTTATATCATATATTTTATTTATTTAATTATTTGATGTGTACCCTGCCTTTCTCCCTAATGGGGCCCCAAAGTGGCTTCCGTCCCTCTCCTCCCCTCCATTTTATCCTCACAACGACCCTGTGAGGTAGGTCAGGCTGAGAGAGTGTGTGACTGGCCCCAGGTCGTTCAGACAGCGTCCACCAGCTTCCATGGCAGGAGTGGGGATTTGAATCTGGATGCTCGTCTGACGCTCTTAACCACTGCACCACACTGTTTCTCACATGTCTCCTCCAATGAATGCAATAAATTAGCTTCATTGCAAGTGATCATGAACAGGCCTAATCAGAAGAAAGTCCCAGGTTATTCAGCGGGGCTTCCTCAGTGCTTTTTTGTTAAAAGGGGGAGGGGTGCTGGGTTTGATTCCGCACTCCTCCACATGCAGCCAGTTGGAGTGACCTTGAGAGAGCTCTCTCAGCCCCACCTAGCTCACAGGGGGTCTGTTTTGGGGAGAGGAGGACAAAGGAGATTGTAAGCCATTCTGAGATTCCTTCGGGTAGTGAAGGGCAGGGTATACATCCCATCTCTTCTCTCTTCTTCTTCCTATTTAAGATTGCACTGATTTCTAGCTATTCCCCCTTCAGGACTTGGGAGAGACCCCCACACACACAAGGTGCCAAGCAGTACTCACTACTGGTGAGTACTACCACAAAAGACTAACTCCCAGGAAAGTGCCTTTGTTCTAAAATTCCTGCCCTGTTTTTAATTATCACCTGTTTCCATTCTGCAAACATTTTCTCCCCAAAACTGCAGTACTCACTACTGGTGAGTACTACCACAAAAGACTAACTCCCAGGAAAGTGCCTTTGTTCTAAAATTCCTGCCCTGTTTTTAATTATCACCTGTTTCCATTCTGCAAACATTTTCTCCCCAAAACTGTGACACCTCTGGCCACAGCCACCACATATGAATATAGTCACATTGCTGATTACACTTTCTCCAGCATTCATTTATTATTTGTGTTGTCTCTTCTTTCAAGGCGAACTGGGGTGAAATACCACCTGTGTAATAATTTCAAGGAGTTCTCTCTAAGAGCTATTGATAGTTTTTTCCTTGTTTGGGTAAATTTTCGCATAAATAATTTCCAGTTCCCTCATTCAGGCTAAGAAAATGCCAGAAAATCTTCCTCCCAGACGAATATGACCTCCTTCTGCTGCTAATGTCTATGCATTGACTCCACCCCTGCTTAGCTAAACCATCCAGCTCCTGGGAGTTACACCAACAACAACCAGGTTGTTGCTGCAAGAGCTTGGCTTGGAACCTGTTCAATGACAGTGTAAAACCAGAGGGCGATTTCGCACTAGAGCTGCCTCACGGCGCAGCCGCTGTTTGCCCCAACATAAACATGTCAATTTCACACCTGGAGCTGCGGGGCTGTATTTTGACTCACGGCTTCGCCTGATTTCCTCTGCAGTTTCGTAATCCTGGTTTTTGAGGATCATGAAACTGCGGAGGAAATCAGGCGAAGCCGTGGGTCAAATGCAGCCCTGCAGCCTTGGGTGTGAAATTGACAAATAGTGTTGGGATAAACAGCGGCTGCGCCGCGAGGCAGCTCTAGTGCGAAATCGCCCAGAGTGTGATATCAGGCATGTCCGATGCCACTGGTGGCATTGGCTGGGAGTGAGCCAAGCATTGGTGCCCTCTACAATGTGTCACCTCAGTTCCTTGGGTGGCTTGACTCAAGAACTAATCCTGTTCAGATGGGGACAGATGGGAACACAGTCCTATTCCTGTTCTTTAGCAAGCCCCAGTTCTCTTCCAAGTCTTGTTCAGGAAAGGTTGGCTCTACCCAGGGGTCATTTCCTGCAGGAGCGCACAGAAGCAGAGCTCCGGCAGTAAAGAGCCCAGGGGGCGGGCACATGCAACAAACCCCGCCCCCTACTCCCAGCAGCCCTCAGTCAGAGGAAGAAGCAGCCAGGTAAGCTGCAGAGCCCCCCACCCCACCCCCCCAGTCCAAAACAGTCCAGTGGCACCTTTAAGACCAAGTTTTGTTCAGGTACAAGCTCTCCCTCCTCTGCGAGGACACATCTGCACGTCCCCCCCCCCACCTCAAAAAGCTAGCAATCAAAAACAGTCCAGGGGAGCCTGAGCAGTGGGTGTTGCCTTCTGACACACTTCCGGTGATGTCAGGGGGTGTGGCATATACAAATAAATTATGCTAATGAGTTATGCTAATGAGCTCCTGCACCTCTTCTTCTACGAAATGACCTCTG
>NW_015165344.1:2762-5034 GCF_001447785.1 Gekko japonicus
CCTTTTTCCCGTTTAAGCCCCCCCCCCCGGCAACCCTCCTGACACTTGGAACTGGCCCTGCTGGATCCTGCCCACCCTTTACTACTTAACTTTTTGCATACATGGAAATGCATTTTATTTAAATATAAAAAACAAACATAAACATCAAGTACACACCCCACTCCCCATATAGAAGAACCACCTACAATGTACACATAACAACAACAAGAATGTTGTACTCACTTAATGTAACAAAGTATAATTCTATTCAATTAGAAGCTAATTTTGTAAGCATTGTGAAAGACCACCATCTCTTGGGTTTTTACTGGGTTTTCTTTACTTTCACCTGTAGTTTGTAGTTACCTTTCCTTGTTTCTTTGTAGTTTATAGAAAATGCAATTTAAAAAATCCCCTATGGGGGGGCTAAAAAACAACAACAAAAATAAAAAGTAAAAAAACAAACAAATTAAGGCATTGGTAGAGAGCTCAAGATTCAGCATCGATACAAAGAGAAGGAATTCTTTTCCCTTTTTCGTCTTTCTTTCTCTCCGATAAACATTAAGGCATTGGTAGAGAGCTCAAGATTCAGCATCGATACAAAGAGAAGGAATTCTTTTCCCTTTTTCGTCTTTTTCTCTCTCCAATAAACATGCATAATTAATGTATAGTTACAACATGATTAAAACATAGAGAGAGGCTTGCTTAACTGTATCCCATAATCTGAGGAAGGGCTTAAACATACTTTGAGGATTGTTCTGAGTTGTATATGAAATAAAATCATGCCACATTTCAAAAAAGTCTACAGTTTTGGCCTTGGCTTTGATTATTCTAATTTGACTTGTTAGTTTTTCAGCTATTGCAATCTGACATAATGCAGAATGCCATGAGCGTAGTGTTAATAGTTCTGCGGCTTTCCAACTTTTAGCAACTGTCTTTCACGCCGCTATTAACATAAACACTATTAGTCCTTTAGAAGTAACCTTTTCCTTTTGTTTCTCCCATATTGTTAATAGTGTCAAAGCGGGTGTTACACAGGTGGTATGACGAGTAATTTTTGCCATTCTGCAAACATTTTCTCCCCAAAACTGTGACACTGCTGGGCACAGCTGCCCTGTTTTTAATTATCACCTGTTTCCATTCTGCAAACATTTTCTCCCCAAAACTGTGACACCTCTGGCCACAGCCACCACATATGAATATAGTCACATTGCTGATTACACTTTCTCCAGCATTCATTTATTATTTGTGTTGTCTCTTCTTTCAAGGCGAACTGGGGTGAAATACCACCTGTGTAATAATTTCAAGGAGTTCTCTCTAAGAGCTATTGATATAGTTTTCTTCCTTGTTTGGGTAAATTTTCGCATAAATAATTTCCAGTTCCCTCATTCAGGCTAAGAAAATGCCAGAAAACCTTCCTCCCAGACAAATATGGCCTCCTTCTGCTGCTAATGTCTATGCACTGACTCCACCCCTACTTAGCTAAACCATCCAGCTCCTGGGAGTTACAGCACCAACAACCAGGTTGTTGCTGCAAGAGCTTGGCTCAGAACCTGTCCAATGACAGTGCAAAACCAGAGGGCGATTTCGCACTAGAGCTACCTTGCGGTGCAGCCGCCATTTGCCCCGACACAGACATGTCAATTTCACACCCGGAGCTGCAGGGCTGCATTTTGACTCACGGCTTCGCCTGATTTCCTCTGCAGTTTCGTGATCCTGGTTTTTTGAGGATCATTAAACTGCGGAGGAAATCGGGCGAAGCCGCGGGTCAAATGCAGCCCCGCAGCCTCAGGTGTTGGGATAAACAGCGGCTGCGCCGCGAGGCAGCTCTAGTGCGAAATCGCCCAGAGTGTGATATCAGGCATGTCCGATGCCACTGGTGGCATTGGCTGGGAGTGAGCCAAGCATTGGTGCCCTCTACAATGTGTCACCTCAGTTCCTTGGGTGGCTTGACTCAAGAACTAATCCTGTTCAGATGGGGACAGATGGGAAAACAGTCCTATTCCTGTTCTTTAGCAAGCCCCAGTTCTCTTCCAAGTCTTGTTCAGGAAAGGTTGGCTCTACCCAGGGGTCATTTCCTGCAGGAGCGCACAGAAGCAGAGCTCCGGCAGTAAAGAGCCCAGGGGGCGGGCACATGCAACAAACCCCGCCCCCTACTCCCAGCAGCCCTCAGTCAGAGGAAGAAGCAGCCAGGTAAGCTGCAGAGCCCCCCACCCCACCCCCCCAGTCCAAAACAGTCCAGTGGCACCTTTAAGACCAAGTTTTATTCAGGTACAAGCTCTCCCTCCTCTTTGAG
>NW_015165344.1:5346-11546 GCF_001447785.1 Gekko japonicus
CCTGGTATTTTTGGCTACCGTGTGACGGAGTGTTGGACTAGATGGGTCATTGGCCTGACCCAACATTGGCTTCTCTTATGTTCTTAAGGTGAGGGTCTGCTGCTGTCTTCCTGGAATTACAAGTGGTCTCCAGACTACAGAAATGTGTTTCCCAGGAAGAAATGGCAACCTGAGGATTGAAGAAGAAGAGAAGAGATTGGATTTATATCCCGCCCTTCACTCGGAGGGCACTACAATCTCCTTCTCCTCCTTTCGTGTTGGACTAGATGGGTCATTGGCCTGACCCAACATTGGCTTCTCTTCTGTTCTTAAGGTGAGGGTCTGCTGCTGTCTTCCTGGAATTACAAGTGGTCTCCAGACTACAGAAATGTGTTTCCCAGGAAGAAATGCCAACCTGAGGATTGAAGAAGAACAGAAGAAGAGATTGGATTTATATCCCGCCCTTCACTCGGAGGGCACTACAATCTCCTTCCCCTCCTTTCCCCACAACAGACATCCTGTGGGGCAGGTGGGGCTGAGAGAGCTCTGAGAGAACTGTGGCTTGCCCAAGGTCACCCAGCAGCTGAATGTGGAGTAGTGGGGAATCAAACCCGGCACTCCTAACCGCTACACCAAACTGGCTGTCTGGGACCTTCTGCATGCCAAGCAGAGGCTCTGCCACTGGGCCGTGGCCCCTCCCCTAGTGGTACCTCCATGTTCAGAGACTTCTGTGTTCCAGGTTCTGAGATGCATACCTTGTTTCTTAAACTTTCCAGAGGTGTCTTGCTGGGCACATTTTAGGTGAGGAAATGAAGCCACATTTTAGCATGTCACCCAAGTGGGCCAAGTGATTTTAGTTTTCTTTTTATATAGCTGAGTTTTACACTCTCTCTTGGCTACCTTTGTTTTATTGAGCAGATCAGTCTTCCAGAAATGTTGGCCAAACTAATGTATTAGGGGGAGGAGAACATTAAAACCTTTGAAAGGAACGGCCCGTAAACCCTGCTAAATATATCGCTTCAATTCCACCCCTGAAATTGTGCTTTCCTTCCGAGAAGTTTGCTCTATCGTTGCGATCTTCAATGTTAAAACTTGCCATTGACCTACGATGCAGGTTCAGCTCGTATAGATGCTGAAATTCAGGATCTCTTCCATTTTTCAAGAACTTTCCACAGGTTCCACTCTTCTTAGAAAGAGGTCTGTTTTATTATGTTTATTCCAGTTTATAACGTGCCTGTTACAAATGTTCTAATCATTGGCTGGTAGTTCAAAAGGGATCAATAGGGATACCGATAACACAAGAGAAAACAAGTCAAAGCAAAAGTCTTTCTCCTGTTAAAAGTTGTGGCGATGTCCAATAGTTTAAACAATTAGAATCATAGAAGAGTTGGAAGGGACCTCCAGGGTCATCTGGTCCAACCCCCTGCAGAATGCAGGAAATTCACAAATACCTCCCCCTCCACTGTTCCACGCCCAGAAGATGACAAAAAACCTCCAGGATTGCTACCTGACCCCAAAGTGGCAATCAGCATTCCCCTGGACGTGTAAGAAAGGGCCACAAGAACTAAGCACTGATGCAACCCTCCCTGCCCTCCCTTCTCGTGATCTGCCTAAGTTCACAGAATCAGCCTTGCTGTCCGATGGCCATCGAGCCTCCGCTTGAAAACCTCCCAAGAAGGAGAGCCCACCGCCTCCCAAGGAAGCCTATCCCACTGGGGAACCACTCTAAAGTTCAGGAAGTTCTTCCTAATGTTTAGTTGAAAACTCTTCTGATTTAATTTCAACCGGTTGGATCTGGTCTGACCTTCTGGGGCAACAGAAGACAACAATTCCCCACCATCCCCTAGATGACAGCCCTTCCAGGACTTGAAGACGGTGATCAGCTCTCAGTCGTCTCCTTTCCAGGCTAGGTGCTGTCAAGTTGCACCCTTCTTATGGTGACCCCTCATGGGGTTTTCAGGGCAATAGGTGAGGTGGTTTGCCATTGACTGCCTCTGCATAGCAACCCTCATCTTTCTTGGTGGTCTCTCATCTGAGTGTTAACCATCGACCATCCTGCTTAGCTTCCATGATCTAGTGAGCTCAAGCTATTCCAGGCTATTCTGGCTGCTGTGAGGTACGTGGGGCTGAGAGAGCTCTGAGAGAAAAGATTGTGAGAGAACAGCTCTGAAAGAACTTGTGACTGACCCGAGGTCACACCAGCAGCTGCATGTGGAGGAGTGGAGCACCAAACCCGGTTCTCCCAGATTAGAGTCCATGCTCCTAACCACTACACCAAACTTGGATTTCACTGCGACTCTATGGTTGAAGCAATTTCCCCAGCCTTTCCCTCCTGCTGCCCTACAGAGCCAACGGGAGATATGCTGCTATAGCAGGAGACCTGGCAGCCCGAAGTGGAGGAGATCTTGCCCAAAGTCCACCAAACCATCCCTGACTGGTGTTCTCCAACTATCTAGAATTTCCCAACTCCCAGCCAATACCCAGCCAAGCATTTGGGCCAGGGTTTCCAGGCTGAATTTGGCAGCCAACAGGACAGGGGGGGGGACACAACGGGGGAGGGCTGTTCAGTGTTCCCTCTAAGCTGAGTCCGTGTGAGCTAGCTCACAGGTTTTTAGCCTCCGGCTCACACATTTTTGTCTTCGCTCAGGAAGGACGGTCCCAGAGCAAACTGATTTATGCAGTAGCCAAATTGCTCGCTCACAACTTGAATGCCAGTAGCTCACCAAGTAGAATTTTTGCTCACAAGACTCCATAGCTTAGAGGGAGCATTGGTCATGGGCATGATGGCATCACTTCTGCAAAAAAAAAACAAACCCAGGGGAAAAACTGGCAGCATTGTGGGTGTGATGACATCACTTCCAGGGAAAACCCAGAAGTGACCGTGGGCGGCTCTAGGAATTACTGGGAATTCTGTGGTCTTTTCCATAGAGCTACCCACCATCACTTCCAGGTTCTCCACAGAAGTGAAGTCATCACCACTGTGTCTCTGCCAGTTTCCCCCTGAGTTCTCCTCTATCACAGCTCCAAGCTGTGGCAGGCAACCGGAACATGGGCCAGAGGATCCTGTGCTCCAACTGAGCTAACTGTATCCCTTCTCTGAGTTGAGCAGCCCCTTCAGTGCTGGCTTGTATCACCACAGGGCCCCCCAAGTCTGGCTTGTTTGGTATAGAGAGCCAGTTTCCCCGCTCCTCCACATGCAGCTGCTGGGGTGACCTTGGTTCAGTTACAAGTTCTCTCAGAGCTGTTCTCTCCAGAGCAATTATCAATATAACTCTCTCAGCCTCACCTACCTCACAGGGTGTCTGTTGTGGGGAGGGGAAGGGAAAGGAGTTTGTAAGCCGCTCTGAGACTCCTTTGGGTAGTGAAGGGTCGAGGTATAAATCCAATCTCCTTCTTCTTCTTCTTTTACCTCACAGGGTGTCTGCACTATCAGGTAAGTTCCAATGTTTCATTCTCATTCAGTGGGGGAAGTCATCCAACCTGGTTAGCTTTACCCAATTTGTACTTCTGGGTGGACCCTTTCTACTTAAGGCTGCTTCTGCAGAGATCATCTGGTCAATCATGCAATGCTTGATAAATGTTGAAAAAGATGTCCAAGTGGCTGCTCCGGAAATCTCCACAATTGATGCTGCTGTAGCCACCGCAGCTCTAGCATCAAGCTCTGTGCTTCATACGCTTTGAATATGCACTGCTTTACACAAAAAGCAATGGTGGATTTCTTTCTTTCTTTCTTGGTATTTTGTGTGTGTGTGTGTGTGTGTGTGTGTGTGTGTGTGTGTACGCACGCGGTTGAAAGCCAGGAAGTCATGGTGACTTCTGGCGATCCCTAGTGGGGCTACGACTTTTCAGAGAGGTGGCTTAGTATTACCTGCCTCTGCATCCCGGCCCTGGTATTTCATGGAGGGCGCCCTTCCAAGTACTTGCCAGGGTCGGCCCTGCTTAGCTTCCAAGATCTGACAAGATCGGGCTTGCCTGGGATATCTAGGTCAGGGCATGATTGTGGATTTTGATACTCTTTTGCCCCAATCTCCTTCTTCTTCTTCTTTTACCTCACAGGGTGTCTGTTGTGGGGAGGGGAAGGGAAAGGAGTTTGTAAGCCGCTCTGAGACTCCTTTGGGTAGTGAAGGGCTGGGGTATAAATCCAATCTCCTTCTTCTTCTTCTTTTACCTCACACGGTGTCTGTTGCAGGGAGGGGAAGGTAAAGGAACTGTAAGCCGCTCTGAGACTCCTTTGGGTACAGAAGGGCGGGGTATAAATCCAATCTCTTCTCTTCTTTTTCTCGTTCCTGGAGCCATTTTGGCCTCCCAGTCTGCCCCGTGTGGATTCAAAACTGTGAATTTTTTTAAAAAGCACCCCTTCCCGCCACACAGCCGTGCATTTCCCCATTCTGACCAAACGAGCCCCTTCGGCCATGTCTGGCACCGCCAGACAGACTGAGATCATCCGGCAATGCCTGCGTCAGGTCTTGCCGTCTCGACTACGCGCCGAGACGTCAACTTAGATTATTTCAACTGATCGCTCCCCTTACCAGAGGAAAACTTACCTCCTTCCAGAAGTGTTATCAGATGGGTGGGCTGCAGCTATTAATTACCTCTCATGTACGAGGCACCGGCTAAATCTTCCTTGCTCCTTCTTCTCTTGCGGGCCAGAGGTTAACCTGTTAAGTTGAGAACTGATCCCCAAACAGACATTAATGTCTTAATGCATTTAGTGGCTTGTGGATCTTTGCAGCCAGGGATCTGAAGGCCCGTATTGTTTCTTATAACTTCAGGAGGTCACCGATGGCGAAGGGCACCTGGAATGCCTAAGTAAACATGGCTCAGCTTACCCGAATCCCCCCTCCGTTGTTATTTCAAAGCTATACATCATTCTACTGTTAAAAATAAGGGGGGATTCGCGTCTCTCCAAATATTCAGAACGAACCAATAAGAATCAGACCCGCAACCTTTGAAGCAGCCCAAATCCTCCCTTTTAATTGTGTTGTTTCAGGAGCTGGTATTGTAGCTTGACAGGGTGGCCATTCGGCCGACGGAAATGGCTTCAGTATCACCTTTCCTCACCTCATGCTTTCCATTAGCAGCAAAATATTGAGAATTTGAGTTGGGGGGGGGTTGTTGTCTGTCTCGTCACAGCTCAGGCTCTTTTTGCAAGAGGCTGAGGATAGGGAAGCCAGAATTGCCACTGATATAGCTCCCCCCCCCTTCTGAAAAGTTGCTGAAGTTTGGCGCTCTGTGACATTTTGTTCCTGCCCGGTTTGGTTTCTCTCAGGAAGTAGGAACGCCAACAAGCCGATAAAGGGATAAAATGAACATTTAACCACCAATAAAACCCATGATTTTGGAGCACATAGTATGGCTCGAAGATGAGTAAACAATTAAGCAAAACCGCAAGACAGTAATAACTGGGTAAGTTGGAGCCATCCTTCGAAATGACTCCATAAAGTCCTGAATCTCACTTGTAGACTTATTGTGAATGTTTCAAAAGGGCATTCATTTTTCAGCAGTCATACATCTGAAAGAAAACATTGTGAGAGGCAAATCTTCTGCTGTTCGAAGCACGTCACTCCCCGAGGCAGTAGCAACAGGTCCCGTCCCACAGCGCTCTGTCCCACTTTGAATGCAGTCCCTCCAAGATCTCACATATGAAGAAACACTGTTGTCGACTTCCGGTCTACAGAACAACGATGGCGGACACTCTCCCCACAATGGGGAAGAGTGAATCGCACACCAGTGGCCTGGAGGGGTGCCACCTCAAGTGACACCCCTGCGTAGCCTTTGCAATAGGCTCCAGGCCAGGGGGCTTTTGAGGGGTAGCCTCTTCGACGGTGCAATGCCGGAGAATTGAGGCTCCCCTCCACCCCAACAGTCCAGTCACTGAGTTGCCTTCAGGCACATGCTGGACTGACCAGGACAAACGCTGGAGATCGAGCGGAATGGCGTAAAACCGAGCATGGTCAGAGAAACTGACCGACAATGAACGTGAGTTCTGAATAAAAGGGAGTAGTTTGAAAAGTGAACCCCCGCGGTTGAAAAAGTGATTGCAAAGAGGGACGCCTCTTATGCGAATGAGCAGCTAACGGACATAAAGGGGGAGAGGGGACGAAGTAAACTGAAAATGTTTTGAGAAACTTATCTGAATCGCGAAGTTGTTTGGCGAGTTTTCTGAGTTGCGTGGAAGCGGCAGAAACTGTAAACAAAATGGGAAAGATGGCAGCCCAGCA
>NW_015165344.1:12099-15644 GCF_001447785.1 Gekko japonicus
CTCCAGTAATAGGCTTAACAGCGGATGAACTTGTAAATGAAATGGAGTCAGCCTATAGGGCATACTCCAATTACATTAAAAAAATAGCCTACCTGCAGAAATAGTGGTCAGGTTTTCAAGAAGACAAACCAGAGATGCCATTTTAAAAGCAACATCAGCAACTCCACTGAAAATGGGAAATGTAACCATCAAAACCTTAGACATCCCATTTGAAATTAGACAAAAGAAGAAAAATTACAAGGAATTAATTTCTTTCCTTCAAACTAATGGGATATCGTACAGATTGGTGGTTCCAGAGGGTGTCATCTTTAAGATCAACAATAGAATAGAGAAGATAGACTCCACTTTTAAAGCTAAAGAATTTTTGAGACGTCAGCTGGGGACAGATGAAGAGTCCAAAGAGGAAGAAATGAAGTCTAGTGACTCTGCTACCTCTGGAACGGAAGAGGACTCTGCGGCAAAGGGTGCAGGACCTGCCAGAGTGGTATACGATTTCAGAGACAAAAAGCCGAAGTAAAGGCAGAAGGACTTGGAAAATGGCCTTTTGAAGCGAAAAACAAGATGATCAGAGATTTCTCTCGTAACAACTAATAAAATAACATAAACAGTGAATTGTTATAAGCAAGGACTCTACAAGTATATTGTGACATTAACACTTATGGTACTAACATTTTTACTAACAGTGAAAAGATCTCCTCCTCTTGGGATTTTAGTTTAGTGTGGTTTGCTTTCCTTTATCCTTAGTTGTAGTCCCTTTCCTAATATTTCTTTGTAGTTTTTGTAGTATTTGCAAAATAAAAAATATCCCTCCGGGGATTTAAAAAAAAAAGAAAGAAAGAAACACTGTTGCCATCCTTTCTTGGGTGAGAATTGTCCCGGTCTGGTGGCCGCGGGATGTAGACCCCAACCCCCCCGGAGACGCCCCAACCACCCGACTCACCCAGAACCAGCAGAGGAGTGGAGCGGCCACGACACCATGGCAACCAATGGAACCACGGCCCGGCTCCTTAGCGCAGGAAGCCCCGGGAGAGGCAACCTTTGGCGACCCAGAGAGTTGCAGTAGCATCGGCAGAGCATGGCCCCTGGAGCGTGTACCCCGGAACCTCGCTGCAGTGAGCCGCGGCGCAGATGTCGCAGAGGGAGAGCTGAGGGCGGACACGGCGAGGAGCCCAGGTGCACACTTGCGACCATGCCCGGAATGCTCAGACGGCGTCCAGGCTTGTCACTGGGGGCGGGGCCAGATGGGGAGTAGAGGGGGTGGGAAACAGGGGCAGTGCTGGGAGTGGAGAAGAGGGAATAAAGGGAGAGAGAAGCAGAGGGGCCGGGGAGGAGAAACGTGCGACGGAACTGAGCTGAGAGAAATGGAAAGCGAGAGAGAGAGGGAGAATGAGAGGTGTCCTGCGCATGCCGGCAGAGGGTCTTAAGGGGTGACGTACACCCCGTCCCCTGCCTATCTGAGGCCCCACGGCAAACTCATTCTTAACTAACTCCCTCCTACTCCTGGGACCGTCCGCCCTGATGGGAAGCCAGACACCACGGCCACGGGCGGGTCAGCTCCCGGACCACAGACGGAGCTTGACAAGAACGAAGGCTCCGGGGCTGTCAGCCTGGCACCTCAGGAAGACGCTAAATCCTTGGAATATCCGCGTTTCAAAGAGAAACCTGGCATTCCAATTGCCAGCTCTCATTTTCTTTGTCTTGCTGCTCCGGGCTTAATTAGTGCTGGCAAGAGGCGGAGGGTGTGGGCCTCTGACTGGCTTCCTTGCCTCCTGTTTGAAGCTGAGGCCAGGGGAACTCCACTGGGTATGGTTAGATTCCTACCTGAGGGGGAGTTTAGAGGGTGGGAACTTGTTATGAATCCCATTAGCAGTTTTGTTCCTCTGGGGCTCTTCAAATGGCTTGCTTTGGCTCAGGTAACTGTGGATTTCTGCTCCATATGCTTATCTCATTCCCTCTTGAAGCTGTCCATGCTTGTAGCCACCGCCACCTCCTGTGGCAGTGGATTCCACATGTTAAACACTCTTTGGGTGAAGAAGGACTTCCTTTTATCCGTTCTAACCCGACTGCTCAGCAATTCCATGGAGTGCCCATGAGTTCTTGTACTGTGAGAAAGGAAGAAGAGTACTTCTTTCTCTACCTGCTCTATCCCATGCATAATCTTATAAACCTCGATCATGTCACCCCTCAGTCGATGTGATGATGTCATGTGGAAGTGAAACCATCAGGCTGGGGGCGTCATGCGGTGACACTCTGGTTTGGGGGCAAAACTATGGTTTGAGCCCAATTTTACCATAGAGTTTGCCCCCAAACCAGAGCATCACCACGTGACATCCCTGGCGTGATAATGTCACTTCTCCCCCACTCCCGGAAAGCTCCCTCCCACCCCCCGCCGGCACAAGGTAAGGACCTGGCAACCCTACCTCCCCAGCTGCTGCCTCATAGAATCATAAAGTTGGAAGGGCCTTTTGTTGTTGTTGTTCAGTCGCACAGTCGAGTCCGATTCTTTGCGACCCCATGGACCAGATCACGCCAGGCCCTCCTGTCTTCTGTCATGCTTCGGAGTTTGCTTAACTTCACATTCGTTGCATCTATGACACTGTCTAACCATCTCATCCTTTCCCGTCCCCGTCTTCTTTGACCTTCAATCTTTCCCAGCATCAGGGTTTTCTCCAGCGAGTGCTCCCTTCTCATTTGGTGGCCAAAGTCTTTGAACTTCAGTTTCATTATCTGGCCTTCCAGGGAACAGTCAGGGTTGATTTCTTTTAGGATTGACTGATTCAATCTCCTTGCAGTCCAA
This sequence comes from Gekko japonicus, assembly GCF_001447785.1. Classification (NCBI taxonomy): domain Eukaryota; kingdom Metazoa; phylum Chordata; class Lepidosauria; order Squamata; family Gekkonidae; genus Gekko; species Gekko japonicus. The sequence continues at coordinate 14,897 of NW_015165344.1, forward strand.
GGGACTCTCAAGAGTCTTCTCCAGCACCATAGTTCAAAAGAATCTATTCTTCGGCACTCGGCCTTCCTTATAGTCCAACTCTCGCAGCCATACATGACTACTGGGAATACCATTGCTTTGGCCATGCGGACTTTTGTTGCCAGGGTGATGTCTCTACTTCTTATCATGGTGTTGAGGTTTGCCATCGCTTTACTCCCAAGGAGCAGGCATCTTTTAATTACAGGCCACCTAGCCCAACCCCCTGCTCCATGCAGGATCAGCCTAGAGCATCCCTGACAAGTGTTCGTCCAGCTGCTGCTTGAAGACTTTCATTGAGGGACTTCCCTCCGTAGGGTGACTTCCACCACCTCCGTAGGCAGCCAGTTCCATTGCTGAACTACTCTTACTGTAAAAAAAATAAATCCTAATATCCAGCTGGCATCTTTCCACCTGTAATATAAATTATTGAAAGTCCTGACACCGGTGCTCAGAGGTTTGCTGCCTCTGTATACAGAGGCTCCCTTCAGTCACCATATCCTGCAGCCATTGTTAAGTTCTCCAGAACGTCTTCATGGAATGGAACATTGTAAAATAAAGAAAGAAGGGAAACTATGAGCTATTTTAGGCCATGAGCTTAAAGCAGAGTTGCCAGCTTCCAGGTGGGGCCTGAAGATCTCCCACTATCACAACTGATCTCCAGGCTACTGACAGTTCCCCGGGAGAAAACGGCTGCTTTGGAGGGCGGACTCTGCAGCATCATATTCCTGCT
>NW_015165344.1:16307-18250 GCF_001447785.1 Gekko japonicus
AGACCAGTGGTCCATCCTGTCCAGCTTCCTGTTTCACACAGGGGCCAACCAGTTCCTCCAGAGGGCCAACAACAGGGCATAGAGGCCGAGGCCTTCATAAGAACATCAGAAGAGCCCTGCTGGATCAGAACAGTGGTCCATCCTGTCCAGCATCCTGTTTCACACAGTGGCCAACCAGTTCCTCTGGAGGGCCAACCTCAGGACATGACCCAGGTCATGAAATCAGTAGAGGGCCCCAACCGTCTCAGATTTTTAGAAAGGGGGGGGGAGGAATAGGAAAGTTAATGAGCTGCTATCGTATCTTCTCTACAATATTTGGCATTCTCAGATGCTTTGTTTATTCATTATCTGCAATTAATTAGCAGAGCTGTGGCAGTATTGGTTCCGAAACAGTTCACTGCTCGTGTTCCGAGTAAATATCCAGTACAGGCAAAGTAATCAGCCGGGGTAAATAAGAGAACAGCACTGTGTCTCCTTTTCCCTAAATGGTTTAAAGCCCAGGGCAACCTTGACCAAGTCACTTTCTGTGGGAAGAGAGATACCTTCCTGGGCTGATTTCGCACTAGAGCTGCCCCGATGTTGCCCCGCCGTTTGCCCCGATACTATTGGTCAATTTCACACCCAAAGCTGCAGGGCTGCATTTGACCCGCAGCTTCGCCCGATTTCCTCTGCAGTTTCGTGATCCTCAAAAAACGGGATTACGAAACTGCGGGGGAAATTGGGCGAAGCCGCGAGTCAAAGTGCAGCCCCGCAGCTTCAGGTGTGAAATTGACCAATAGTATCAGGGCAAACGGCGGCGCAACATCGAGGCAGCTCTAGTGTGAAATCAACCCATGTGTTTCTTCCTATGTTCCTGTTCTACAATGTTTTGACATCCATACCCACGCTCAAGCTATACAGTTTCTCATGAGCACTACATATTGGACAATACTGTTATGGACTCCTTATTGTCTGGAGTCATAAACTCAGGATGTTAGTAACAAATTGCTTATGTACATAGTTAGGAGGCTCATCGGATAAGTCTATCAATAGCTACTGGCCATGGTGACTGAGGGGGAACTCCCCATTCAGATGCACTAAGACTTTGCAACCCAGAGCTAGGAGGCAATGTCAGGGGAAGGCCTTGGCCTCTATGCCCTGTTGTCGGCCTTACAGAAGAACTGGTTGGCCACTGCGTGGGACAGGATGCTGGACTAGATGGAATATTGGTTCGATTTACGTTCTTATTAAGGCCCTAGTCTCTGTGCCCTGTTGTTGGCCATCCAGAGGAACTGGTTGGCCACTGTGTGAGACAGGATACTGGCCTGATCCAGCAGGCATATTCTCAGGATGCTGGACTCGATTGACCACTGGCCTGATCCAACAGGGCTCTTCTTATGTTCTCAGGATGCTGGACTAGATGGACATCTGGCCTGATCCAGCAGGACTCTTCTTGTATTTTTAGGATGTTGGACTAGATGGACCACTGGTCTGATCCAGTAGGGCTCTTCTTATGTTCTTATGATGCTGGACTAGATGGAGCACTGGTCTGATCCAGCAGGGCTCTTCTTATATTCTTAAGGTGCTGGGCTAGATGGGCCACTGGCCTGATCCAACAGGGCTCTTCTTGTGTTCTTAGGATGCGAGACTCGATAGACCACTGGTCAGAACCAGCAGGACTCTTCTTGTGTTCTTAGGATGCTGGACTAGATGGACCACTAGCCTGATCCAGCAGGACTCTTCTTGTATTCTTAGGATGTTGGACTAGATGGACTACTGGTCTGATCCAGTAGGGCTCTTCTTATGTTCTTAGGATGCTGGACTAGATGGACCACTAGCCTGATCCAGCAGGACTCTTCTTGTATTCTTAGGATGTTGGACTAGATGGACTACTGGTCTGATCCAGTAGGGCTCTTCTTATGTTCTTAGGATGCTGGACTAGATGGACCACTGGTCTGATCCAG
>NW_015165344.1:18460-20106 GCF_001447785.1 Gekko japonicus
TCGTGCTTAACGTACAGGTGGCTCCGGCTGAGGGGGGGTACACTGCAAATGAAGACCCTCCTTTGGCAAATTCTGGAAAGTGCAGGATTGAAATCTTTCCAATAAATGACTAAGGCCAAGCTTTCCCCCAAGTCAGCAGCCGTTCCCATTGCCCCCAAACTCACGGAACTCGAAAATCACATTCCTTTTTTGGCTCCTGAAAATAGCATTTGCGTTTACTGTCCTCTTCTCTCCCCCGGTAACACCGAGTCCACGAAGATTTTCCTCATTCGCTTGTTTTACACGACAGCAGGGAGTAGAATGGCTTTGCCTCGACAGGTGCCACTGATGGCTATGGGCAATAATCTGCTGTGGGGACAGGGCCCTAAAGGAGAGGCAACTGGTTGGCTACTGTGTGAAATAGGATGAGGGACTAAGGGTGAGGCTGTGGCTCAGTGGTAGATCATCTGCTTCATCTGCAGAAGGTCCCAGGTTCAATCCCCGGCATCTCCAGTCAAAAGGACCAGGCAGTAGGTGATGGGAAAGACCTCAGCCTGAGACCCTGGAGAGCCATGAAGTGGGGCTGTGGCTCAGAGGCAGAACTTCTGCTTGGCAGGCAGAAGGTCCCAGGTTCAATCCCCGGCATCTCCAGTCAAAAGGACCAGGCAGTAGGTGATGGGAAAGACCTCAGCCTGAGACCCTGGAGAGCCATGAAGTGGGGCTGTGGCTCAGAGGCAGAACTTCTGCTTGGCAGGCAGAAGGTCCCAGGTTCAATCCCCGGCATCTCCAGTCAAAAGGACCAGGCAGTAGGTGATGGGAAAGACCTCAGCCTGAGACCCTGGAGAGCCATGAAGTGGGGCTGTGGCTCAGAGGCAGAACTTCTGCTTGGCAGGCAGAAGGTCCCAGGTTCAATCCCCGGCATCTCCAGTCAAAAGGACCAGGCAGTAGGTGATGGGAAAGACCTCAGCCTGAGACCCTGGAGAGCCATGAAGTGGGGCTGTGGCTCAGAGGCAGAACTTCTGCTTGGCAGGCAGAAGGTCCCAGGTTCAATCCCCGGCATCTCCAGTCAAAAGGACCAGGCAGTAGGTGATGGGAAAGACCTCAGCCTGAGACCCTGGAGAGCTGCTGCCAGTCTGAGTAGACAAGACTGACTTTGATGGACCAATTGGTCTGATTCAGTATAAGGCTGTTTCATGTCTGACAGCCCTGTTGCCCATGTGTTTGCCATGCACACGCTGCCTGCTCTTGACACTTTCCCCAATTACATCTCCACCACACGACTTACCCTCTTCTGCTGACTTTCCACCATTCCGTAGATTTGTTTGCATCACGTATGCATGTTACACAACCCATAGGGGGGACCAGAAAGAACTGCAGGGGGAGGGGAAATTCCATTATCTCCCACTAGCTAAAGCTCTGCTTACTCCCCCCCCCACCGTATCTGACTCCAGTTTTATCTCTTCTTCTATTCCTAAAACTGGTAGTGAACGTGGAGTCTAATCTGGAAGAACTGAGTTTGATTTCCCCACTCTTCCACTTGCAGCTGCTGCTGTGACCTTGGGTCAGTCACGGGTTCTCTCAGAGTTGTTCTCTAACAAGCAGTTCTCAAAAGAGCTCTCTCAGCCCCACCCACCTCACAGGGTGTCTGTGGTGGGGAGGGGAAGGGA
>NW_015165344.1:20188-27296 GCF_001447785.1 Gekko japonicus
CACTGAGACTCCTTCGCGCTCTGAGACTCCTTCGGATAGTGAAGGGCGGGGTACTTCTTCTTCTTCTTCTTCTTCTTCTTCTTCTTCTTCTTCTTCTTCTTCTTCTTCTTCTTCTTCTTCTTCTTCTTCTTCTTCTTCTTCCTCCTCCTCCTCCTCCTCCTCCTGCTGTGGCAGTTCCAGGCACCATTTTGGATTGCCATTGTGACCCAATATGTCCTTCAAACTTTTGTTTTTTTTGTAGTGACTAAGTAAAGGTAAAGGTTCCCTTGCTCGAAAGCTAGTCGAATCCGACTCTAGGGTTGCGGTGCTCATCTCCGTTTCCAAGTCGAAGCGCCAGCGCTCTCCGAAGACATTTCCGTGGTCACGTGGCCGGCATGACTAAACACCAAGGCGCACGGAATGCTGTTACCTTCCCACTGAAGTGGCACCTATTTATCTACTTGCAATTTCTTGCTTTCGAACTGCTAGGAAGGCAGGAGCTGGAACTAGAGACAGGAGCTCACTCCATCATGCAGCACACTCAGTCTCAAACTGCTGACCTACCGACCTTCCACAGCCTGCAGTTCAGCGTCTTAACCACTTGAGCCACCACAGCTCCTAGTTTGTAGTGAATACATTGGGCTCTTTTTGTAGCAGGAACTCCTTTACATATTAGGCGACACACCCCTAATGTAGCCAATCCTCCAAGAGCTTACAGAGCTCTTCTTACAGGGGATACTGTAAGCTCTTGGAGGATTGGCTACATTAGGGGTGTGTCACCTAATATGCAAAGGAGTTTCTGCTACTATTGCTGTTTGATGGCATTGCTTGTCTTTTTTGTGGGGGGAGGTTGTAAGTCAGATGTTTCTGTAAACCTGAATTTTCCTGGATTTGGAAAAACCATGAACAATACCTGTGGCTCACCCCGTTGTGTGGATTTTTTTTAATCACTAAAGGGGCCACTCCTTAGCCATTAATTGTCAAAAAAAGAGAGAGAAAATAAAACTTTAGAAGGACCACACAAGTATGGGAAGAGATCGAAGTATTTGGTTGATCATAATGGATGGCATGGGCACTGGCCAATAGGTGCCCACATCAATTGGTCACATTGTGCAGTGCAAATTCTGTTGCAAAATCCATTCCTGAAAAAAAAAGGAATCATGTTTTGCCACCAAGTGCTGAACTTTTGTCCGAAGTGCATTTTGGGAACGAATGCTGATATAACTGGTCAGCCTGCACAGAGGGCATTTTTTCACAGAAGGGCAGTATGAGATTAACTGGTCGCTTCTGGGCTAATAGACATGCTGAGGGGTGACATGATCGAGGTTTACAAGATTATGCATGGGATATCACCTGGTACCTTTGGCCACTGTGTGACAGAGTGTTGGACTGTATGGGCCATTGGCCTGATCCAACATTGACTTATGTTCTCATGTTCTTATCGAGCAGGTGGAGAAATAAGTCCTTTTCTCCCTTTCTGGCAATACAAGAACTTGTGGGCACTCCATGAAATTGCTGAGCAGTCGGGTTAGAACAGTTACAAGGAAGTCCTTCTTTGCCCAAAGAGTGATTAACACATGGAATTCACTGCCACAGGAAGTGGTGGTGGCTACAAGCATGGACAGCTTCAAGAGGGAATTTGATAAACATAACGAGCAGAGGTCCATCAGTTGTTATTTGCCACAAGGTACAGATAGGAACTCTCAGTCTGGGGCAAGTGATTGGTGCTTGGGGGACGTGCGGGGGGCTTTTCGTGTCCTCGCCCCACTGCTAGACCTCCTGATGGCACCTGGTATTTTTCGCCTCTGTGTGATACAGAGTGTTGGACTAGATGGACTATTGGCCTGATCCAACATTGACTTATGTTCTCATGTTCTTATAGAGCAGGTAGAGAAAGAAGTCCTTTTCTCCCTTTCTGGCAATACAAGAACTTGTGGGCACTCCATGAAATTGCTGAGCAGTCGGGTTAGAACAGTTACAAGGAAGTCCTTCTTTGCCCAAAGAGTGATTAACACATGGAATTCACTGCCACAGGAGGTGGCGGCAGCTACAAGCATGGACAGCTTCAAGAGGGAATTTGATAAACATAAGGAGCAGAGGTCCATCAATGGCTATTTGCCACAAGGTATAGATAGGAACTCTCAGTCTGGAGCAAGTGATGCTCTGTATTCTTGGTGCTTGGGGGACAACAGCGGGGGGGGGGCTTCTAGTGTCCTGGCCCCACTGCTGGACCTCCTGATGGCACCTGGCATTTTAGGCCACCGTGTGACAGACTGTTGGACTGGATGGGCCATTGGCCTGATCCAACATTGGCTTCTCTTATGTTCTTATAGATGGAACTCACACTCTGGGGCAAGGGATGCTCTGTATTTTTGGTGCTTGGGGGAGCAACAGTGGGAGGGCTTCTAGTGTCCTGGCCCCACTGCTGGACCTCCTGATGGCACCTGGCATTTTAGGCCACCGTGTGACAGACTTTTGGACTGGATGGGCCATTGGCCTGATCCAACATTGGCTTCTCTTATGTTCTTATAGATGGAACTCTCAGTCTGGGGCAAGTGATGCTCTGTATTCTTGGTGCTGGGGGGCGGGCAACAGTGGGAGGGCTTCTAGTGTCCTGGCCCCACTGCTGGACCTCCTGATGGCACCTGGTATTTTTGGCCACCGTGTGACACAGAGTGTTGGACTAGATGGGCCATTGGCCTCATCCAACATTGGCTTCTCTTATGTTCTTATGTTCTATGGTGCAGGGCTCTTGTGGCATCATGTTAATTTCACGGCTAACTGAGATGAAATAACGGCTACCTCCCTCCGAGATTCTCCGGGAAGGAAAGTTTGTTAAGGAAAGGAGGCAAGGCCAGAACCAGCTCTGTCAGTAGGGAAAATGCTTGTAAAATGACATACACAAAGAGCGGGGGAAATGACCTTCCCCCCTTCCAACTGCAATGGGTCAGGGGTCTGAATGGGCGATGCACCTGCCTCTAGCAGATGCAAACGATTCTCTGATATGCATTATCTGAACTCTGCTTCTTTGTGGATCGGCAGCCAAACGATAAGGTCCTTTGTTGACAAACTCCATGCCCCCCCTCGCTCATACGCCTTGAAACAATCCCCCCCCTCCATCTTCTTTGACAATCACTATTTCTATCCCCCCGTTTGGGTTTTCTCCCTCACCCGGCCCCGATGCCATATTACATTCTCTAATTTCCTTTTATCTTCCCTTTATTTTTTCACAGTGTCTCAGGACGTGTCTCTTTAAGACAAGTTAATTTAGTCAATTACTCCAGTTTGGGGGCTGATAAAATCTTTAATTTATCCAGGCCCCTCTTTCTTCTTCCTAGGATCCTCTTTTCCATTAATTTCATGAAACATTCTAATTTTCCGTTTTAAGGATGAGCTCATCTCGTCCACACACACACACACACACACACACACACACCGGGAGGACACACGCACGCACGCACACGCACACAAATCTGCGGTATCAATTTTCCAGCTATGGCACAAGAGGAGATTTTTATTTGAGGCTTTGACTTCATTAGAATGATGGGCTGCATTGCTCGTAGCTTTCTCCGCCGCGCATAATCTCGTCAGCTATCGGCTCCCTCCAACTTCCATCTTTCAATACAAGCCACCTGCCTTCTATGACAAGGCCATGTGTGGTGGAAAGTGCCATCAAGTCGAAGCTAATTTTCCCCGTAGGGTTTTCGAGGCAACAAAGAGAGGTGGTTTGCCACTGCCTGCCTCTGCGACGGACTTCCTTGGTGGCCTCCCATCCAAGTTCTAAGTTTGGTGTCGTGGTTAAGAGTGGCGGACTCTAGTCTGGACAACTGGGTTCAATTCCCCACTCCTCCGCATGCAGCTAGCTGGGTGACCTTGGGCCAGTCACAGTTCTCTCAGAGCTCTCTCAGCCCCACCTACCTCACAAGGCGCATGTTGTAGGGAGAGGAAGGGAAGGAGATTGTAAATTGCTCTGAGACTCTGAGTGAAGGGTGGGGTATAAATCCAGCTCTTCTTCTTCTCCTTCTCCTTCTTCCTCTCCTCCTCCTCCTCCTCCTCCACCACATTTCAAAGGAATCAGCTTTCTTTCTGTTCATCTTCTTCATTGTCCAGGGAAGGAGATTGTAAGCCACTCTGAGACTCTGAGTGAAGCGTGGGGTATAAATCCAACTATTCTTCTTTTTCTTCTTCCTCTCCTCCTCCTCTTCCTTCTCCAACACCACATTTCAAAGGTATCAGCTTTCTTTCTGTTTGGTTTCTTCATTGTCCAGGGAAGGAGATTGTAAGCCACTCTGAGACTCTGAGTGAAGCGTGGGGTATAAATCCAACTATTCTTCTTTTTCTTCTTCCTCTCCTCCTCCTCCAACACCACATTTCAAGGGAATCAGCTCTTTTTCTGTCTGTTTTCTTCATTGTTCAGCTTTCACACCCATTCACAGTAATGGGGAATACTGTTGTCTGAATTATCTTGATGTTGGTCACCAGCAATACACCCAAACACTTAAGGATCTTTCCAGCCCCTTCATGGTTGCTCCTCCCGATCTCAAATCTCCTCCTGGTTTCTTGGTTGCAGTCTCCCTTGCGGTTGATGAGGGCACCAAGGTCTAGAGAATCTTGAACAATTTGTTAGGGCCTTTTTTAAAAAGCTGCGGTGGATCAAGTGGTTAAGACGCTGAACTGCAGGCTGTGGAAGGTCAGTAGTTCAGCAGTTCAAGATCCGAGTGCCGCATGATGGAGTGAGCTCCGGTCTCTAGTTCCAGCTCCTGCCAACCTAGCAGTTCGAAAGCAAGAAATTGCAAGTAGATAAATAGGTACCACTTCGGTGGGAAGGTAACAGCATTCCGTGCGCCTAGGGATCTAGTCATGCCGGCCACATGACCACGGAAATGTGTTCGGACAGCGCTGACTCTTTGGCTTTGAAACGGAGATGAGCACCGCAACCCTAGAGTCGGATTCGACTGGCTTTCGAGCAAGGGAACCTTTACCTTTTATCTTTAAAAAAAACAACGGGAAAGGAAATAGTTCCGATGAAGAGAGGGGCTTGTCCCTGGGTTCTGGGTCAAATAAGGGCATCTTCCAACCAATGTTCCCTCTAAGCTGTGCAGTCTCGTGAGTAAAAATCCTACTTTGTGAGCTGCGGGCATTAAAGTTGTGAGTGAGAGATTTGGCTCCTGCGTCAATTAGTTTGCTCTGGAGCCGTCCTTCCTGAACGAAGACAAACAATGTGTGAGTCGGAGGCTTCAAAACAGTGAGCTCACTCACACTAATTCAGTTTAGGGAGAACACTGCTTCCAACACCCGCTAGACTTCCACTGGAGAGACCAGGGATTGGATCCAGCACCTTCTTTGTGCCGAGTATACATACCCCTGAGCCAATCAAGCAATTGTTCAGAAAAACTGGACTTAGCTGGATTTCTTTCTCTGTCAGCACTCCTCCTTCCCCCCTCCAAATATTCAAAGGGGCAAATCCAGCTGCTTAGACCAACCAAATCCCCCAGGCTCTATGCTCACAGGGCTTGGTCCCCAGGTTTCAGGCCAAACCTTACTCAGACCTCTATTTGCAGTCACAGGAAGATATGGAGCTGCCTTCTGCAGAACCAGATCTTTGGTCTATCAAAGTCATCATTGTCTGCTGTGATCGGTAGTGGCACACCTTGGTCTCCATTTAGTCATGTCACCTCCAACTCGATCATTTCAGTTGGAGATGCTGGGGATTGAGGAGAACACACGATCAGAGAAAGGTTATGAAGAAAGGTAAATGCATGAGGATGATTGGGGGCCTGGAGACCAAGCCCTGTGAGGAAAGGCTGAGGGACTTGGGGATGTTCAGTCTGGAGAAGAGGAGATTGAAGGGGGGACAGGATGGCTCTCTTGAAGTATCTCTTGAAGTATCTGAAGGGCTGTCACTGAGAGGAGGGCAGGAAAGGCTGAGGGACCTGGGAATGTTCAGTCTGGAGAAGAGGAGGCTGAGGGGGGATGGGATGGCTCTCTTGAAGTATCTGAAGGGCTGTCAGAGGAGGGCAGGAAAGGCTGAGGGACTGGGGAATGTTCAGCCTGGAGAAGAGGAGGCTGAGGGGGGACAGGATGGCTCTCTTGAAGTATCTGAAGGGCTGTCACTTGGAGGAGGGCAGGAAAGGCTGAGGGACCTGGGAATGTTCAGTCTGGAGAAGAGGAAGATGAGGGGGGATGGGATGGTTCTCTTGGAGTATCTGAATGGCGGTCCCTCTGAGGAGGGCAAGAAAGGCTGAGGGACCGGGGAATGTTCAGTCTGGAGAAGAGGAGGCTGAGGGGGGACAGGATGGCTCTCTTGGAGTATCTGAAGTATCTCTTGGAATATCTCTTGGAGTATCTGGAATATCCCTTAGAGGAGGGCAGGAAAGGCTGAAGGATCTGGGAATGTTCAGTCTGGAGAAGAGGAGGTGGGGGGGACAGGATGGCTCTCTTGAAGTCTTCAAAGGGCTGTCCCTTAGAGGAGGGCAGGGAGCTGTTCCTGTTGGAAGCAGAGGAGAGGACTCGCAAGAATGGGTTTAAATCAAGGGCGGGAAGGTACTGGCTGGATCTTAGGAGAAACATTTTGACAGTCAGAGTTGTGCAACAGTGGAATCAGCTGCGTAGGGAGGTGGTGTGAGCTCCCCCTCACTGTGGTCTTTAAGCAGCGGCTGGACAAACCCTTGTCAGGGATGGTCTAGGCTGATCATGCATTGAGCAGGGGATTGGACTAGATGGCCTGTATGGCCCCTTCCCACTCTGTGGTTCTCTGGTTCAATGACTAAATCCAGGACCTTCTGTATGCCAAGCCAATGCTCTATTTATGAGCCATGGCCCCTCCCCAAATCCCAGCCTGTACCACAGGGGTCATTTCCTGCGGGAGCACACAGGAGCGGAGCTCCGGCAGTAAGGAGTCCAGGGGGCGGGCACATGCAACAAGCCCTGCCCCCTGCTCCCAGCAGCCCTCCGTCGGGCCATGAAGAACAAGAAGCAGCCAGGTAAGTTGCAGGCCCCCCCCGGCCCACCTTCAAGTACAAGCTCTCCCTCCTCTGTGAGGTCAGATCTGCACATTGCCCCCCCCCCCATAGCTAGCAATCCAAAACAGTCCAGTGGCACCTTTAAGACCAAGTTTTATTCAGGTACA
>NW_015165344.1:27364-36935 GCF_001447785.1 Gekko japonicus
CCAAAACAGCCCAGTGGAGCCTGAGCGGTGGGTGTTGCCTTCTGACACACTTCCGGTGATGTCAGGGGGTGTGGCACATGCTAATAAGCTATGCTAATAAATTATGCTAATGGGCTCCTCACCTCTTTTTCTACAAAATGACCCCTGCTGTACCATAAATTTGGCTCTGGACATTATTGTAAGCTCTCTCGCCACACCTCACTATGGAACTGCAGGGGAAATTGTGTCTTGGTCTGTGGGTGTCACCATAAACCATTCTGTCAGTCCCACATTACATCAACCAGTCAACAGGAAATGTCGTAGATCAAGATGGGTCACCGTGTTAGTCTGTCTGTAGCAGTAGAAAAGAGCAAGAGTCCAGGAGCACCTTGAAGACTGACAAAATATGTGGCAGGGGAGGAGCTTCCATGAGGCACTGCTGACTTCTCACTTCTTCAGAAGAAGTGACGGAAGCCCATACTCTACTCACAAAGGCTCATCCCCTGCAACAAATTGTGTTAGTCTTTAAGGTGCTCCTAGGAGCTGCGGTGGCTCAGGTGTTTAAGACGCTGAACTGCAGGCTGTGGAAGGTCGGTAGTTCAGCAGTCCGAGACCCGAGTGTGCCGCATGACGGAGTGAGCTCCCGTCTCTAGTTCCAGCTTCTGCCAACCTAGCAGTTCGAAAGCAAAAAATTGCAAGTAGATAAATAGGTACCACTTCGGTGGGAAGGTAACAGCGTTCCATGCGCCTTGGTGTTTAGTCATGCCGGCCACATGACCATGGAAACATCTTAGAACAGCACTGACTCTTCGGCTTTGAAACAGAGATGAGCACAGCAACCCTAGAGTTGGATTCGACTGGCTTTCGAGCGAGGGAACCTTTACCTTTTTAAGGTGCTCCTGGACTCTTGCTCTTGCTCTTTCTACTGCTAAGGAAATGTCATGTTTACAAAAAAAGAAATTCTACCCTTTGGCATCTGCCAATCAGCTTGGATCCACAACACTTTCCAACTGTGTCCTTTTGAAAACAAAAGGATGCAAACCTGCTGGGCAAGCATTCACGTTGCTCGGTGCCAGTGGAACAGACCGGGTGATTGACTCGCGTCTGAGAGTCGCATGTGAACATAGCGTGTTCTAAGGTCAAACACATTTGACACCACATTTGCAGCCTCTTTACTTACCAGCTGAGCAATCGGGTATAGATTTTCCTGTGGCCACCACGATCCAAGGGGTGCAGGGGGTGGAAGGGATTTACCAGCAGTGAGGAGAGGTTAAGGTCGGTGATGTAGTGATGTCACTTCAGGCACACACTGGAAGTGACGTCATAGCACTGCCAGCAAGCCAGGGCTCTCTGGTATTTGAGCAGAAACCATTTGTTACCATGGAGTTTTTGCCCTAATACTAGAGCATCCTGTGTCATAATAACATAAGATGATCCCTGCTGGGTCAGGCTAGTGGTCCATCTAGTCCAGCATCCTAAGAATGCAAGAAGAGTCCTGCTGGATCAGATCAGTGGTCCATTTAATCCAGCACCCTAAGAACATAACTAGATCTCTGCTGGATCAGACCAGTGGTCCATCTAGTCCAGCATCCTAAGAACATTCCTGCTGGATCAGACCAGTGGTCCATTTAGTCCAGCATCCTGAGAACATAAGAAGAGTCCTGCTGGATCAGACCAGTGGTCCATTTAGTCCAGCATCCTAAGAACATAAGAAGAGCCCTGCTGGATCAGACCAGTGGTCGATCTAGTCCAGCATCCTGAGAACATAAGAAGAGTCCTGCTGGATCAGACCAGTGGTCCATTTAGTCCAGCATCCTAAGAACATCAGAAGAGCCCTGCTGGATCAGACCAGTGGTCCATTTAGTCCAGCATCTGAAGAACATAAGAAGAGCCCTGCTGGGTCTGATGCAATGATGTCACACAACCCTGGATGGTGTGAATGCTCTCTGAATCTAGCCTTTCTAAGGCAACTTCCATAAACTGTATAAATGTTTCATACTTTATCAACCAAAGTATCCCCAGGAGACGTACTTTCACTTCTGTGATGAGTAGCACATACCATCCTTCTGTCAAACAGTTACGTTTTAATTACCAAACACATCCAATGGACTTTCATTAATTTAACAAGTAGTTACTACATGACATGATGTTTTGTTTATGACCAAATGCTGGTGTGGGTTGTTGCTTTTTTTGGTGTCCCTTGTCTTTTGGTACTAATGATTTAACGTTAATTATCCACAATGGCTAATTAATATTATTTATTATTTGCTCCTTGCATTAATCAAATGTCCATTTCTCCCCCTTTCAAAAGAGCAAGCACGTCGGGAGGAACCTATTACATTAAATTTTCATTTATTTGTTATTTGCTGAAACCCCATTTTCAAAATCAGCGGCACCATCTGCATTTCCCCATTAATTTAGAGGCTTATAAATAATGATACAACACTCAGTATTATTTTTTTCCCCAGACGACAGCTCTGTTGCATGGTTGGACTTTCTCCCCCCCCCTTGTTGAATAGATATCTTCAGCCTCTGAATAATTACCAATTTATAAAAGCAGCGACGGATCGGAAAAACGAAACTTTGCTGGTTTTCTTTGTAAATGAAACACTGGGTTCATTTATATGTCAGGCAGGCACACCTTTGTTTTGTAGAAGGCCAAGAGAGACAAGACAAGAAGAGGATAGCTCATTGGTAGAGCAACGGCTTAGTGCGCCGAAGGTCCCAGGTTCAATTACTGGTATCTTCATTTAATAGGATCAGATGGTGGGTGATGTGAAAGACCCCTGCCTGAGACCCTGGAAGACGAGAAGAGAAGAAGAGAGTGGATTTATACCCCGCCCTTCACTTGGAGTCTCAGAGCAGCTCACAAACTCCTTTCCCTTCCCCTCCCCACAACAGACACCCTGTGGGGTAGGTGGGACTGAGAGAGCTCTGAGAGAACTGCTCATGAGGGAACAGCTCTGACAGAAGTACGGCTTGCCCGAGGTCATCCAGCAGGTGCAAGTGGAGGAGTGGGGAATCAAACCCGGTTATCCCAGATTAGAGTCAGCACACTGAACCACAACACCAAACTGGCTCTCCAATTGGAGAGCTGCTGCCAGTCTGGCTCAGTAGAAGGCAGCTACTCGAAACAGTTCCATTCAGACTGGGGCCATTGTTTTGTAGAAGGCCGAGAGAGACAAGACAAGAAGAGGAAGCGGCTCAGTGGTAGGGCATCTACTTGACATGTGGAAGGTCCCAGGTTCAATCCCCAGCATCTCCAGATAAAAGCAGCAGGCAATAGGTGATGTGAAAGACCTCTCCCTGAGACCTTGGAGTGCCACGGCCAGTCTGAGTCTTATTATTATGGACTAAGGCTCTGATTCACTGTAAGACGGCTTCATGCATTCGCGTGGGGTGATTTGTGTGAAGTGGAGTTCATGCAAAGTGGTGTGCCAGGCAAATTGCCGTGCACGGGGGAATGTTAGTCGCAGGAGCCGGTGGAATGGATCTTTTTCTGCATCCCCGCTGAAGGCCAAAACACCTTGCTGTGCGCTCTGAACCTCTTCACAGCAGACCAGGAAAGCCTCAGAAATCAAATGCAGCAATTAAGATTGCTGGGGAAAAGATCAACAACCTCAGATATGCAGAGGATACCACTCTAATGGCAGAAAGTGAAGAGGACCTAAAGAGCCTCTTGCTCAAAGTAAAAGAGGAGAACACAAAAGTGGACTTGAAGCTCAACATCAAAAAAACTAAGATCATGGCATCGGGCCCCTTCACTCCTTGGCAAATAGAAGGGGAAGTCGTGGAAGTGGTGACAGACTTCATGTTCCTGGGATCCCAGATCACCGCAGACTGTGACAGCAGCCATGAAATTAAAAGACGCCTGCTCCTTGGAAGGAAAGCGATGGCGGACCTAAACAGCATGATAAAAAGTAGAGACATCACCCTGCCAACAAAAGTCCACATGGTCAAAGCAATGGTATTCCCAGTAGTCATGTATGGGTTCGAGAGTTGGACTATAAGGAAGGCCGAGCGCCGAAGAATAGATTCTTTTGAACTATGGTGCTGGAGAAGACTCTTGAGAGTCCCTTGGACTGCAAGAAGATCAAATCAGTCAATCCTAAAAGAAATCAACCCTGACTGTTCCCTGGAAGGCCAGATAATGAAACTGAAGCTCAAAGACTTTGGCCACCCAATGAGAAGGGAGCACTCCCTGGAGAAGACTCCGATGCTGGGAAAGACTGAAGGTCAAAGAAAAAGGGGACGGCAAAGGATGAGATGGTTAGACAGTGTCATAGATGCAATGAACATAAAGTTGAGCAAACTTCAGAGGATGACGGAAGACTGAAAGGCCTTCCGTGATCTGGTCCATGGGGTCGCGAAGAGTCGGACTTGATTGTGTGACTGAATAACAACAACAAAAAATGGGTGCTGCATTTGGTATTCGGAATTCGGATAGTTAACCTCCCTCCTCCCTCCTTCACTGATACAAGGGTGGTGACCGAGGGCGCCATTGCGCCCGCCAACATCTTTCCTTGCACCCACAGAGTGTTTGTAGAAAGAAGACAACACCACATGGGGGTTTTGCCCACAAGAAAAAAAAGAGTTGGTTTTGTCCCCCGCCCTTCACTACTCAAAGGAGTCTCAGAGCAGTTTACAATCTCCTTTCCCTTCCCCTCCCCACAACAGACACCCTGTGAGGTCGGTGGGGCTGAGAGAGCTCTGAGAGAACTGCGACTGACCCAAGGTCACCCAGCTGGCTTCATGTGGAAGAAGGAGAGCAGGTTTTTATATCCTGCTTCTCTCTACCCTAAGGAGTCTCAAAGCAGCTTACAATCTCCTTTCTCTTCCTGTCCCCACAGCCGGCGCCTTGTGAGGTAGGTGGGGCTGAGGTAGCTCTGAGAGAACTGTGACTGGCCCAATTATGACACCACTTTTTCCTGATTATCCAATGAATATTTATCTTGATGAACACTGCCATAGTACCATTGACATCACTTTACCCCCCCCACACACACACACACTTCTTCTCAGTACCATTTTCCTTCTGCATCCTCACTGCCCACAGCCTCATTGGCCCTTGTCACCGTCTCATCTAATTGGCTGTAGCAGCTCATGTGACTTCGTTTAAAAGCTCAGGGGTTGGCCTCCCGCCAAAGGTAGCGCTGTCAGGTCGTTAACCGAACCATGTGGTCACCATCGACCAATAGAATTACCCTGTAAATGTGGCTTAGGACAGTGAGAGCAAAATGAGCCCGACAAAGGGCGAGGAGAAAGAGGGCAGAGAAAGCTGAGGAGAAGAACTGCATCAAAACAACAAGTCCCCGACCCAACCCAACTGGGAGGCTTTATTAATACTTCCAAAAATTAATCATTCCAAGGTCATTAACATTAAGATCCAGTT
This sequence comes from Gekko japonicus, assembly GCF_001447785.1. Lineage (NCBI taxonomy): Eukaryota > Metazoa > Chordata > Lepidosauria > Squamata > Gekkonidae > Gekko > Gekko japonicus. The sequence goes on from NW_015165344.1 coordinate 32,736, forward strand.
TTTTTCTTTAAAGTTGTGGCTCGCTGGTACTGTACTCCACAGCAGATTCACCATATGAACTCATATGCCAGTGTGGTGTAGTGGTTAAGTTCACTGACTCTACCCTGGGAGAACTGGGTTTGATGCCCCCCTCCTCCACATGCAGCTGCTGGGTGACCTTGGGTAAGCCATAGTTCTGTCAGAGCTGTCCTCGAAAGGGCAGTTCTCTCAGAGCTCTCTCAGCCCCACCTGCCTCACAGGGTGTCTGTTGTGGGGAGGGGAAGGGAAAGGAGTTTACAAACTGCTCTGAGACTCCTTCGGGTGATAAAGGGAGGGGTATAAATCCAATCTCTCCTTCTTCTTCTTTTACCTCACAGGGTGTCTGTTGTGGGGAGGGGAAGGGAAAGGAGTTTACAAACTGCTCTGAGACTCCTTCGGGTGATAAAGGGAGGGGTATAAATCCAATCTCCTCTTCTTCTTCTTCTTCTTCTTCTTCTTCTTCTTCTTCTTCTTCTTCTTCTTCTTCTTCTTACTCACCCATGTTGGAAAAGGTGTGGATCTCCTGGTTCCTTTCTCCACAGTTGGTGGTCCCGCCCTCTCATCCAAAAATTTTGGTCATCTGTTCTAGACCAAATTTCTGTCATCACAGGCCTCTCCATTGCATTACACCCTGGCTGTGGTCACACACACTAAATAATCCACTTTCAATCCACACTCAGTGCATTTTATGACTGGATTTTACTGTGTGAACCGGCAATATCCAATTCGAAAGTGCATTGAAAGTGGATTGAAAGTGGATTATCTAGCATGTGTGATCACAGTCCCTGAGTCAATGTCGCTAAACAATTTGGGATGATCCCCAAATCTCCCAAGTTAAGAAAGATTAGGTTTCTATGTGATGCACCAATGGGAGGTCTGCAATCGCCCCCTTCTGGGAATCTCCCTCACCCCCAATTCTTAAGAGTTGGTACAGGAACATTGATAGGTAAAGGTAAAAGTTTCCCTTGCTCGAGAGCCAGCCAAATCCGACTCTAGGGATGCGGTACTCATCTCCGTTTCCAAGCCGATGAGCCAGCGCTGTCCGGAGACATTTCCATGGCCATGTGGCCGGCATGACTAGATGCCAAGGTGCATGGAACGCTGTTACCTTCCCACTGAAGTGGTACCTATTTATCTACTTGCAATTTCTTGCTTTTGAACTGCTATGTTGGCAGGAGCTGGGGCCAGAGACAGGAGCTCACTCCGTCATGCGGCATTTGGCTCTCAAACTGCTGAACTACCGACCTTCCTGTTTGCAGTTCAGCATTTTAACCACTTGAGCCACCACAGCCCCTACTGATACAAACCTCAAATAAAGACACTTACTCTGCCTCTCTTGATAATTATAATTTTTGGTACCCTGTTTTAAATTTTATTGCTCAGAACAAGGACCTTTTCGATCAGAATTGTGTTATAGATGTTTTACTATGTTAATTTATCGATACTTGATTATTGACTACGATCTCACCCTTATGCAGTTCTACAGGGCCTGCAAGACGGAGCTCTTCCGCCAGGCTTTTGCATAGGGGCCGCCGCTGCCACCACCACCAACGGTGGCAATATTGTCGGGATTAGGAATCGCCCTTAGAAACTCCGCCACAAACAATGTTTCCTCTAAGCTTTGGAGTCTTGTGAGCAAAAATTCTACTTTGTGAGCTACAGGCATTAAAGCTGTGAGCGAGCAATTTGGCTGCTGTATGAATCAGTTTGCTCTGGAGCCATCCTTCCTGAGCTAAGACAAAAATGTGTGAGCCAGAGGCTACAAAACTGTGAGCTAGCTCACTCTAACTTAGCTTAGAGGGAACACTGGCCACAAATCGTGTGGCACTGACAATGTGGGATTGGCTTGAACTATCTGCCGGACAGTGTCATCCCAAAGGGGAGGATTTGAAAATGCCATCACAACCACTCAAGACCATCTTGTTTACAAAAAGCACTTTATTATTGTTATTGTTGTTATTATTCATGATTTATTGTTTTATCTGGTTTCTGTATGGGCGCATGCCCCTTGTAAGCCGCCCTGAGCCCGCTTGCGGGGAGGGCGGAGTAAAAATGTCTAAATAAATATGTTTATGACAGTTTATTGTCACTGTATCTGATGTTAACTTTTCAATAAAAACCTTTTAAAAAAAATACTTCCAAAAAATGTCCCCAAAATGAGGCAAAGGGGAGACTTGTGTGTATGTTAGACTCCTAGGACGAGCAAAATCTACGGAATTTTTCCTCAGACCGAAAGACGGCAGGCGCCAAGCGATGATCGAGGGCCACATCCGACCGTTGGCTTCTGCTAAATATTTTCATCTCTAATTAATCTCAGTCATTTGAAAACAAACCCTCCCCAAATTATTATTTTTAACCAACTGGTTAAAAAGAAGAAAAATCTGCTCGCTTGCTCCGGGTTCTGTGTGCACAGAAGCCCAGACGGAGCTCAATTATGCTCCCGATTAATATAGCGGGGCAGTTCAAGGGTTAGGTAAACAGCTGGCCCTGTAGCTGGCTGACTACAAAGCTGAACTCTTCATTAGAAGGGCGGCTAATGGCCGAGTTAGGAATCCCACCGGGCCAACTTTTATTTGTTTCTGATTGGAAGATATCCAACACCCACTCCATGTTCCTGGTGACCTCTGTTACCGGGCCAGAAGGTTGAACTTGTGGAGCCAGTGTGATTTTACCCGTCTCTGGGAAACCGAAAAAATATACACAGAACTCATCCGTGCCGACTCCAGAGATCATCTGCAAAATGTAAGGCTTTGAATTATTCAAGCGGGTAGGGTCGCTGCCTCAAGTCAGTGAAACGGTGGCGTGCAGTTGTTACTGCTGGACTAGGATTTGAGACAACTGGGCTCGAAATCCCATGTCTTCAGTGGATGATCTTGGGCCTGTCATAAAGTCTCAGCCTGGCCTACCTCACAGGGTTGCCGTTGTGAGGGAAGAGAGGAGGTGGGAATGACCTTCTAAGCCATTTTGAGTCCCAACTGGGATGGAAAATGAGATATAAATAAGAAATGCATTGGGTGGGGGAGGGATTGTTCAAGGTCCAGCTCTGCTCTGAAGCCCACATATCACCTTTGGCCAGTCATGGTCCCTCAGATCGACCAGCCTCACACAGTTGTTGTGAGGATAGGAACATAAGGGAAGCCATGTTGGATCAGGACAATGGCCCATCCAGCCCAACAATCTGTGTCACACACGCAGTGGCCAAAACCCAGGTGCCATCTGGAGGTCCACCAGCAGGGCCATAAGAGCCTAAGAGAAGCCATGTTGGATCAGGACAATGGCCCATCCAGCCCAACATTCTGTGTCACACACACAGTGGCCAAAACCCAGGTGCCATCTGGAGGTCCACCAGCAGGGCCATAAGAGCCTAAGAGAAGCCATATTGGATCAGGCCAATGGCCCATCTAGCTCAACACTCTGTGTCACACAGTGGCCAAAACCCAGGTGCCATAAGCAGGTCCACCAGCAGGGCCATAAGAACCTTAGAGAAGCTGTGTTGGATCAGGCCAATGGCCCATCCAGCCCAACATTCTGTGTCACATACACAGTGGCCCAAACCCAGGTGCCATCAGGAGGTCCACCAGCAGGGCCATAAGAACATAAGAGAAGCCATGTTGGATCAGTCCAGTGGCCCATCCAGCCCAACACTCTGCGTCACACAGTGGCCAAAAACCAGGTGCCATCAGGAGGCCCACCAGTGGAGCCACATAAAAGTCAGGAATGGGGGAAGTCAGGGGTGGAGGAAGACAATAATACCAACCATCACAGGTCCTGGAGTTCTCCTGGAATGACAGCTGAACTTCAGGCTGAAGATACCAATTTATCTGGAGGAAATGGCAGCTTTGGAGGGTGGACTCTATGGCCTCCCATTTCCGCTGAGCTCCCTTCTCAAACCCTGTCCTCCCATAGGGTCCACCCCCAAATCTTCACTCCCAAATAAAATTGCCATTCCGGGTTTGGGAAATCCCTGAAGATTTGAGGGTGACGCTTGGGGAGGGTAAGGTTTGGAGAGCACAGAGACTTCAACGGGGCATAATGACCTCGAGTCCACCCTCCAAAGCAGCCATTTTCTCCAGAGGAACTGATGTAGGGTTGCCAACCCCCCCCCCCGGTTTGCCAGGGGGCCCCCGTTTTGGGGAGGGGGGCTACCTGCCCGCGGGGCAGATCGCCGGCAGGGGGAAGCCC
>NW_015165344.1:37086-39406 GCF_001447785.1 Gekko japonicus
AAAGGGGAAACACCAGCTCCTGCATTTAAAAGGGAAACACCGGCTCCTTTAAGGGCAGGGAACTGCCGTTTCTGGAGATCCGACGCATGGGCGGGTGGGGGCGGGCGGACGTCCCCAACGTGACATCATCACGTCGGGGATGCCCCACCCCCTCCAGGAACGCCCCCAAAGTCCCCGGCTGGGTGTGGAAGATGGACTTGGCAACCCTAAACTGATGCCAGACACAATTTTGCCAATCATGGCAGAGTGGTATCGGGGAACAGGAAGCAGGAAACTCACCTTATATTCGCAGCTCAACACGAGGAGTGTGTGTGTGTGTGTTTGTGTGTGTTAAGTGTGGCTGAGTCACTTCTGACTCTTGGCAACTCTATGAACAAACGACCTATCAGTCACAGTCTTACGGACTGAAGGCCTTGGTTTTCTGGGTGGAGTCCCTCCATCCCATGATGGGTCTTCCTCTTTTCCTGCTGCCTTCAACTTTTCCTAGCGTTATTGTCTTTTCCAGGGACTCTTGTCACTGGACCAAAGTGCAATAGCTTTAATTTAGTCATTTTAGTCTCTAGGGAGAACCCACTTCCTTGTCTTTTTGGCAGTCCGCAGTACGTCGTCTGGGCGCTTGGTTGGCTAAAGGTGAAGGTCAAGGTTCCCTTGCTCGAAAGCCAGTCGAGTCCGACTCTAGGGTTGCGGTGCTCATCTCCGTTTCCAAGCCGAAGAGCCAGTGCTATCCGAAGACGTTTCCGTGGTCACGTGGCCGGCATGACTAAACACCAAGGTGCACGGAATGCTGTTACCTTCCCACCGAAGTGGTACCTATTTATCTACTTGCAATTTCTTGCTTCCGAACTGCTAGGTTGGCAGGAGCTGGAACTAGAGACGGGAGCTCACTCCATCATGCGGCACACTCGGGTCTCGAACTGCTGACCTACCGACCTTCCACAGCCTGCAGTTCAGCGTCTTAACCACTTGAGCCACCGCACTACATCCCCATAAAAAGGCAGACAGCTCCCATAGGCCTGTATGTCTATCAGCAAGACCCGTGGGCCCTCTCTGTCAAGTACAAATGGTGGTTCCTACCGAAGTCACCAAATCAGCACCGGCTTTGGAGACTCCTCTTTGCCATCTATCAAACTTCTATTATGTGACTATCTCATAAAAGAATGTGTTGAGGTTAGCTGTCATTCCTCCCCTCCCCGCCTCCCCTTGCCTGGAGTGAAACAACATCTTTTTTCTTTCAACCTTTCAAAGGTGATGCATTTTTCACTTTCCCTTCTGGCATGAAAATGGGCTGTGGTTTCTCTTGAGCAAGAGACGCAACTCGCTTCTTGGTCTGTCCTGATCAACTTTTCTCAAGGGACACTGGCAGAGCCCTTCACTGGCAGATAACAGGCAACGATTTGCCAAGTCGTAAATTGCCCTGGCTTGCCCAGCTTGGGTCTTCAGACCTGCTGGGATGGTGGAGAAGGATGGTTGGTGGGGGAGAAATAATAAATGTGTTTCAGGGGTGGTGGTGGATAAGAACATAAGAAGGACCATGTTGGATCAGACCAGTGGCCCATCTACACCAGCATCCTAATAATACAAGAAGAGTCCTGCTGGATCAGACCAGTGGTCCATCTAGCCCAGCATCCTAAGAACATAAGAAGAGCCCTGCTAGGTCAAAACAGTGGTCCCTCTAGTCCAGTATCCTAAGAACATAAGAAGAGCCCTGCTGGATCAGACCAGGGGTCCATCAAGTCCAGCATCCAAAGAACATCAGAAGAGCCCTGCTGGGTAAAACCAGTGGTCCCTCTAGTCCAGTATCCTAAGAACATAAGAAGAGCCCTGCTGGATCAGACCAGTGGTCCATCTAGTCCATCATCCTAAGAACATAAGAAGAGCCCTGCTAGGTCAAACCAATGGTCCCTCTAGTCCGGTATCCTAAGAACATAAGAAGAGCCCTGCTGGGTAAAACCAGTGGTCCTCTATTCCAGTATCCTAAGAACATAAGAAGAGCCCTGCTGGGTCAGACCAGTGGTCCATCTAGTCCAGTATCCTAAGAACATAAGAAGAGCCCTGCTGGATCAGACCAGGGGTCCATCAAGTCCAGCATCCAAAGAACATCAGAAGAGCCCTGCTGGGTCAGGCCAGATGCTGGATCAGACCAGTGGTCCATCTAGTCCAGCATCCTAAGAACATCAGAAGAGCCCTGCTGGGTAAAACCAGTGGTCCATCTAGTCCAGTATCCTAAGAACATAAGAAGAGCCCTGCTGAGTCAGACCAGTGGTCCCTCTAGTCCAGTATCCTAAGAACATAAGAAGAGCCCTGCTGAGTCAGACCAGTG
>NW_015165344.1:39499-39715 GCF_001447785.1 Gekko japonicus
CCCAGTGGTCCTCTATTCCAGTATCCTAAGAACATAAGAAGAGCCCTGCTGGGTCAGACCAGTGGTCCATCTAGTCCAGCATCCTAAGAACATCAGAAGAGCCCTGCTGGATCAGACCAGTGGTCCATCTAGTCCAGCATCCTAAGAGCAGAAGAAGAGCCCTGCTAAGTCAAACCAGTGGTCCCTCTAGTCCAGCATCCTAAGAACATAAGAAGA
>NW_015165344.1:40888-44201 GCF_001447785.1 Gekko japonicus
AACTGTGAGCGAGCTCACACTAACTCAGCTGAGAGGGAACACTGCTTATCTGCGGAGTCCCAAGGAAGCAGAAATCAGGACTTAGAATCATAGCATCATAGAATCATAGAGTTGGAAGGGGCCATAAAGACCATCAAATCCAGTGGTGGCGAACCTACGGCACGGGTGCCAGTGGTGGCACTCAGAGCCCTCTCTGTGGGCACGCGTGCCATCGCCCCAGCCAGGCCCAGACCATCATTAAAGTGCTGAATTCTCTGCCAAATAATTTAAAGTAAATGAAAGCATTTGGGATTGCTTTCCTTACTTTGTTCGGATCATCTTAAGTTAATGTATGAGTTGTTTTTTCTAAAGTAAAACCTCAGTAATCAGGTTAAATCGCCGTGTTGGCCCTTTGCGATAAATAAGTGGGTTTTGGGTCGCAGTTTGGGCACTCGGTCTTTAAAAGGTTCGCCATCACTGATCTAGTCCAACCCCCTGCCCAATGCAGGACCAGCCTAAAGCATCTCTGGCAAAGATTCCTCCTGCCTTTTCCTGAAAGCTGCCAGTGAAGGGGGAGCTCACCACCTCCCTAGGCATCTGATCCCACCTTGGTACACACTGGGTCAGATCCAGCAGTGTTCTTCTTACATAATCACAGGAGAGTAACATGTTGACTTATGAGCTGGACCTGACTGGCAGAGACACGGAGATGGTAACCTTTAATGGTAGTGGATTAGCAGAATGCATTTGGAAGTCCAAGACCGCGGTAGACTGAATAGAGCTAGTCCCGCAGCGGGAGCAGGCGGTGTGAGGAACTCTGCGGCCCGTCACACCAATCGGAGTTGACAAAATGTTATTGGAGGGATCACTCTCTTTGCCACTGTTTCTTTTGGAAAGTCAGGGAGAGATTGATGATGTCTGAAAGCCTCAGCGGCTGTCAGATCCAAGCGCTAAGAAAAACAGAGGCTCCCTAAAAAGTGGACGCTCCAGCACTGAGGCCAAGCGAGAGCAGGACTTTTGCGCTGACGTGTCAGAAACGCAGTTTGGGAATGCCTTCCCTCTCGGTCTTTTCTGCTCAGGGGGAAAGTTAGTTTTAATTTTTGGAAGGGGAGGAGGGAGGTTGCTTATGGATCGCTTGCCGGTAGTCTCCAGGGCTCTTTTTGTAGAAAAAAGCCCAGCAGAAACTCATTAGCATAACAGGCCACACCCAACAGCAGAAACTCATTAGCCTATTAGGCCACACCCCTGACAGCACTGCTCATTAGCACATTAGGCCGCACCCCCATGTTACCAGAAGTGTGGTCATCCAGCCACGCCCACCTTTTGCTTCTTATTCTGTTTAGCTTGTTTGTTGTCAAGACCCAGGGCTTTTTTTGTAGCAGGAACTCCTTTGCATGTTAGGCCACACACCCCTAATGTAGCCAATCCTAATGAGATTCTGCTGGGCGTGGCCAACTCGGGAGCCAGCCGGAACTCCGTTCCTGTGTGTTCCTGCCCCAAAATAGCCCTGGTTCTGGCCCTTGAAAGGACAGTGTACACGGAGCTCCCTTGTTCAGGTGAGGTTTCCCAGTCCCTAGTTGGGGGCGGGGGTGTCCCCATTTTTGTGGGCTCCTCCCCGCCCCCAGCCACTTGGCCAGTGAGAGAAAATCCTTCCCCAACAGCAAGAAGAAGAGGAGGAGGAGGAGGAGATTGGATCTATACCCCACCCTTCATTACCCAAAGGAGTCTCAGAGCGGCTCACAAACTCCTTTCCCTTCCCCTACCCACAACAGACACCCTGTGAGGTAGGTGGGGCTGAGAAAGCTCTGACAGAAACCACTCTTTTTCAAGAACAGTTGTGCCAGAACCATGGCTTGCCCAAGGTCATCCAGCAGGTGCTCTTCTTATGATCTTACGAATGCTTTGGCCTCTCTGCCTTGTTGTTGGCTCTTCAAAGGAACTGGTTGGCCACTGTGTGAGACAGGAGGCTGGACCAGATGGACCTCTGGTCTGATCCAGCAGGGCTCTTCTTATAGTCTTATGAAGGCCTTGGCCTCTATGTCCTATTGTTGGCCATCCAGAGGAACTGATAGACCGCTGTGTGAGACAGGAGGCTGGACCAGATGGACCTCTGGTCTGATCCAGCAGGGCTCTTCTTATAGTCTTATGAAGGCCTTGGCCTCTATGTCCTATTGTTGGCCATCCAGAGGAACTGATAGACCGCTGTGTGAGACAGGAGGCTGGACCAGATGGACCTCTGGTCTGATCCAGCAGGGCTCTTCTTATAGTCTTATGAAGGCCTTGGCCTCTATGTCCTATTGTTGGCCATCCAGAGGAACTGATAGACCGCTGTGTGAGACAGGAGGCTGGACCAGATGGACCTCTGGTCTGATCCAGCAGGGCTCTTCTTATAGTCTTATGAAGGCCTTGGCCTCTATGTCCTATTGTTGGCCATCCAGAGGAACTGATAGACCGCTGTGTGAGACAGGAGGCTGGACCAGATGGACCTCTGGTCTGATCCAGCAGGGCTCTTCTTATGCCTGGAGATGAGCTGTAATTCTGGGAGATCCCCAGGTCCCACCGGGAGGCTGGAATTCTTACAGGTAAACTCTTTTTTTCACCAAGAACTATGCAAAACCAGCCACTCTTCCCTTTAATGGGGGCGTTTCTGTTGGGATTATACTGATTTCAAGCAAGAAGAGGCCCATGAAGGCAGCACTTTCAAAGGCCCTAAAAGTCACTCTCTACGTTGTTTAGGATTAGAAGCGATGTTCCTTCCTGTGCCTTCCAAATGGAGTCCTGCCAGCGGAGTCTGCCAGTCACATCCAGGGTGGAAAGAGCACCCTCGAACAGAATGCTCTCTTCTCCACAAGGGTTCTCCCAGTTCAGTTCACAAAAATAATTTCGGTAGAACAAGAGCTGCCGGAATTATTAGAGAGCTGTTGAGCAGAAATCGAGAGCTCGGATCCCCCCTCCCCCGCTGGCATCACAATACTCCGAGGTCAGGTGACCTCCCCCTCCTGTTCACAGGCGAAGATATTACCAGCCCAATTAAAACGGAGAGGCTTTCGCAGATCTGGCTGTAAGCACCTTCTTGTTAACTAAGACAAGGCTGGGGCAAGAGGAGGAGGAGAAGGAGGAGAAGAAGAGGAGGAGGAGGAGGAGGTGGTGGTGGTGGAGGAGGCGCAGGAGGAGAAGAAGGAGAAGAAGGAAGAAGAAGAAGAAGAAGGAAGAAGAAGAAGAAGAAGAAGAAGAAGAAGAAGAAGAAGAAGAAGAAGAAGAAGAAGAAGAAGAAGAAGAAGAAGGAGAAGAGGAGGAGGAGGAGGAGGAGAGGTGGAGGAGGTGGAAGAGGAGG
>NW_015165344.1:44907-46343 GCF_001447785.1 Gekko japonicus
ATACAGTTCCGCAGGGCCTGCAAGACGGAGCTCTTCCGCCAGGCTTTTGAGTAGGAGCCGCCGCCGCCGCCACTATTCCACCACTGAGATTCCATCATCCATCTACCCCATTACTGGGGGGGAAGATGTCGCTCGGCAGAGACAGGGAGAATATCATTCCTGGTGCTCATGCAATTAAAAAAGCTGGCCGCCAATGTGGAATGTTGCGCATCTTGGTGATTTTATGTAAATTATTAGAGCACCAAATTTTATTATGTATGTAATATTGTTTTACTGTTTTAATTTTTTTAATTCGGCATTGCCGCTTGTTAGCCGCCCTGAGCCGCTGGGTAGGGCGGGATGTAAATCCCAAAATAAATAAATAAATAAATAAAACAGAGTTCACCCTCCAAAGGAGGCATTTCCTCCTGGGGAACTGAATATATATTTTAATCCTTTTAATATAAGCTGCCCTGAGCCCACCTTGGCAGGGAGGGCAGGATAAAAATCGAATAAATAAAATAAAAGAAATAAACAAATAAAAATCTCTCATCCGGAGATCAGTTTTAATTCTGTGAGATCTCCTGGCCCCACCTGGAGGCTGGCAACTCTGCTGAGTCTTCAGCCCCAAAATCAACCAGGCACTTCCCTCTCTCGTGGGGTGTGTGTGTGTGTGGGGGGGGTTATTTGGAAGGGTGAAGGGAGGGGGCTACTCTGGGCCGGGTGTGTGTGTGGGGGGGGGTTGTTTGGAAGGGTGAAGGGAGGGGGCTACTCTGGGCCCTCACCAGTTCGAACTCTAGGCCAGGTTGGTGGCAGCTGGTTAAGGCACTTGGCTGCTCCAGAGCGCAAGAGGGCAGGAGGGAAGATGGGCGTGGGGGGGTTTGAGGGCTCTTAGGAGGGGACACCCATCTTAGGCAAGTCCCCACTCTGCCCCCCCCCGCACTGGTGATACCTTGGAGCAGTCACACTGTCTTAGCCTAACCTACCTCACTGGGTTCCTGTGAGGACCAGATGTGATGTAGAGCATATGGGGTGCTCTGAAGGCCCGTAGCCAGGATTTTGTGGCTTGTGGGGCAATTTTTATTTCTGGTGGGGCCGAAGCTCTCAGTGCGCTGTTGGCAGGATAGGGTCTCTGAGTGGCAAGCTGTCCACCACTTTAGAAGTCAGTTCTCAGCTGCTGCAAGTTAATCTCTTCTGCCAGCCTAAGCAACAATTCTGAGAAGAAGCCAGTGTGGGGGGAGGGATGACTTCTATAGTCAAGAGAGCTAACACTTAGGCAGAAAAACTCTCTTAAAGGAGACCAGTTTGAAGAAGAAGAAGAAGAGGAGGAGGAGGAGGAGGAGGAGGAGGAGATTGGACTTATACCCCACCCTTCACTACCCAAAGGAGTCTCAGAGTGGTTTACAAACTCCTTTCCCTTCCCCTCCCCACAGCAGACACCCTGTGAGGTAGGTGGG
>NW_015165344.1:47123-58377 GCF_001447785.1 Gekko japonicus
CTCAGCAATTTCATGGCGTGCCCACGAGTTCTTGTATTGTGAGAAAGGGAGAAAAGTACCTCTTTCTCTACCTGCTCTTTCCCATGCATAATCTTATAAACCTCAATCATGCCACCCCTCAGTCGTCGTTTCTCCAAGCTAAAGAGCCCTAAGCGCTTTAACCTTTCCTCATAGGGAAAGTGTTCCAACCCTTTTATCATTCGAGTTGCCCTTTTCTGCACTTTTCCCAAAGCTATAATATCCTTTTTAAGGTGTGGTGACCAGAACTGCACACACTATTCCAAATGAGGTCGCACCATTGATTTATATAGGGGCATTATGATATTGGCTGATCTGTTTTCAATACCCTTCCTAATAATCCCCAGCATAGCATTGGCCTTCTTTATTGTAGTCACACACTGCCTCCACATCGCCTCCAACGGATCGGGATTAAAATCAGCATCTGTGTGACTTATTTCATCCCGGAAGAAGTCCAGATTTCACAGCCTGACCTTACTGTTTTGAACGGTGCCTCTACCGGATGCAGCGAGAGGAGGCAAGCGGGCCGAACGCCTCCCATAAATCACTTTCCAACTCCGTCCCATAGCAGTGCCGTAAATACTGTGGGAAGCACTCGTGGGCTCAGGAAGCCTGACCTTCAAAGAATGGTTAAACAAATTGCCGCTGACAGTGTCCCTTTATAAGGAACGGCGTAGGATTTATTGGAGCTTTCGAAACCCGTTGGGAAACATTCCATGCTTTGGGTACATTAAATACAGGAAAGCCGCCCACCCACCCCCGCTCTTACAAAAATGCGCCTTTTAAAAATGTAAGTGAAACAATCACACCCATTCAAGACACAGAGATAGTATAATCCCTTTATAGATGTACGGGGCTGAATGCCTGAGGCTGAATCCGATTCTAGGGTCCATTCTGCATCTGGCGTTCGCTCCACATTTTATCAGCACTCAACCTGGTTCCCCCTTGCCTCGGAACACCTCTTTTCATTGCATTGCCTGGGATCCTGGTTTCTGCACTGGCGCTCCGTTGGTATGCAGATTTTCCTGTGTCAGTACTTGCCTCAGTGGTCATTAGCTGCCTGAGCCAAGTAATTCATGGCAAGGTGATAAATACGGAGGGGGAAACAGGGGCGGGGAATTGACGGAGGTCAGAAGCCCTGTCAAGTTGTCTGCTGACTGTTCCCTTGGAAGCGGAAGCGGAGGAAGGAAAAGGTGCTGCTCAAAACCACATTCAGATACCCCGGGGCAATGCTGTACTGACCGCAAAGTCACCCCTGAACGGCGATAAATCTATGCAGAGGGTACCATAAAACCCGACGAACGAAGAAAGCGAAAGCGGCATGCGGAGTAGAGGGAGATTAACCTCCCAACGTGGCTGTGGAAAAACTGTGAGGAAGCAGACGGGGACTTTCTCCCTACGATCTCCTCTGACTGCCAGCAGCTCTCCAACCCGGAGTTGGCAAGCCTACACAGAGAACACTATACTGTTTTAGTAAACAGAGAGATGTGAAGCATGGTCCAACCGTCCACTTCCCTCACAAGATGGGAGGGGGATATATGGGAATGGGCTCCCCCTACCTATCTCCCCCTATCTATGGGAATGGGCTCCCCCTATCTTGAAAAAAAGAGCAGTTTCTGTCAAGAGCTCTCTCAACCCCGCCTACCTCACAGGGTGTCTGTTGTGGGGAGGGGAAGGGAAGGGAGTTTGTAAGCCGCTCTGAGACTCCTTTGGGTAGTGAAGGGCGGGGTATAAATCCAATCTCCTCCTCTCAAGAGCAGTTTCTGTCAGAGCTCTCTCAGCCCCACCTACCTCACAGGGTGTCTGCTGTGGGGAGGGGAAGGGAAAGGAGATTGTAAGCTGCTCTGAGACACCTTTGGGTAGTGAAGGGCGGGGTATAAATCCAATCTCCTCCTCCTCCTCCTCTTCTTCTTCTAGGCTTGTATGTTTTGGTAGCAATTCACAGTCAGTAATCAGACGGAGGCACCTGAAATGGTAACTAAATTCTCCATTGAGCGTTTTCTTTCTTTCCCCCTTTTTATTTTTTTCCCCCTTTCAATTGTCAAAAGGCATGAAAAGGGGGAAAGGCGCTGGCGACACGGGAGGGGGGGATGGAATTAATTCGAGGATGTACAACTAAGAAGAGGAGATAAATGTTTCATGAGCCCTTCCTCGAGTATCTTGTGTCGAGATACCTAGGCCGAGAGACAGTATGTCTTACAGTACCGGAGTAAATGGACTTGTCCATTTGATTGTATGTGCGAAACGGGGGGCGGTGGGGAGGCGGGAATTAGCCACTCGGTTACTTGGCTTTACTTTTTTCTCCCCCGCTCCATGTTACAAAACAAATCTCTTTATTTGCTACAAAAGGTGAAGAAGTAAAGAAGGGGGACACCGAAAGCCAAGACCGTACGGTGGAGAGCAAAGGACCGGGCTGCTAGGATTACTTTACACTCTCCCCGTCGGGAATTATCTCTCTCCCTTTCTATAGTATCTTTGTTTGTCATCCCCCTGCCTTATGTGGCTACACATAGGCCGGCTTTGTCTCTCCCTCCAAAACTGTGATCGTGTTACCTTTAAAATTTGGTATCCCGCAACGGGAGGGGTCGGCCATGCCACTCTTTGGGTAGCTTGAGTGACTTCATTAGTGAAATAGAACTGTGGGAACAAATTCTCTCAATGACCCTCCAAGCCACAAAGACAGGCCTTTCATTATTTCTGAAGTACTATGGACACCCCGGCCGTTTTCACAGATCCGTTGAACGTCTCGTTCTGCTGGGCAGTGCCATGCGGCATCAAGGATATTGGTATAATTCACAGGATTGCCAACTTCCAAGTGGTTAACAAACACACAAAAATGGAAATGCAGAGCCTAATTCCTAGCTACGTACTTCACCTGGAGAAAATGGCCGCTTTGCAAGGTGGACGTTATGGCACTGCACCCTGCCAAGGTCCCTCCCACCCTCCTCAGGCCCCACCCCTAAAATCTCCAGGTATTTCCCAGCTCAGAGCTGGCAACCCTAAAAAGGGCCAAACAAGTGGGTTGCTATCCCCCAGGTGGTGAAAACAAATAAACAGAATAATCCTATTTTTTTGAGGATCACGAAATTGCAGGGGAAAATTGGGTGAAGCCGCAGGTTAAAATGTGGTCGCGTGGCTTCAAGTGGGAAATTGACCAATAGAAGCGGGGCAAAAGGAGGCGCCACCGTGGCGCAGCTCTTGTGTGAAATCGGTCTCACCGTTTTTTAGCCTCTGGCTCACACATTTTTGTCTTCGCTCAGGAAGGATGGCTCCCGAGCAAAGTTATTTATGCAGCAGCGAAATCGCTCGCTCACAACTGTAATGCCAGTAGCTCACAAAATAGAATTTTTGCTCACAAGACTCCACAGCTTAGAGGGAGCATTGCTGGTGGCCACATCAGACTGAAGAGAGACTTGTACTTTCAAGGACTATTAGGTCACTTTTCAACCGGTGCAGTTGTCATTGATGCACAGTGGCAAAACTGTTTGTTATGTGTATTAAGTTTGGTTGCAAGTAGAACTGTATAAGAAGACAGTCGTCTCGAGTGTGATTTGTACAGGGCGACAGATTATTCTGTTTACTTGCTTGTATAACTTCCAGGGGGTGGCTAGAGATCTCCAGATGACTGAAATCAGCTCCCCTGGAGAAAAGGGCTGCTTTGGAGGGTGAAAATCTGTGGCATTATACCCCGCTGAGGTACACAGAGACTGGACCATTGGTGAAGCTTCTGTGATGTGAGTTGGGGGTGAAGGGGGTGGGACTTTAGAGGGGACAAAGGCTGGGAGAGTCACAGAGAGGTGAGAAAAACTGAATTTCACAAAGTCCTGCCGCTTCTTCCACATCTCCCATAATTTGGGGGAAAGTAGTATTGCTACTGATGCTGGGAACATAGGCGTAATCTTCGTGGGGGTGGCGGGGCGTCAGCCCCCGCCGAAATTTTCAGGAAGGTGCTCAGCCTCCCCCGGGAGCCACCCTTGCTCCTAGCAAAGCAATGCCTCTGGCCCAGCCCCAGCCCCCCCCCCCAAGAAATTGGAAAGTCTACACCCTTGGCTGGGAATGATTGAAGGTAAATGAAGAAGGGAACGGCAAAGGGTGAGATGGGTAGACAGTGTGTTGGGTATTACAAGTTGAAAACACTCAGTATATCTGGGGTTAAATGTTTGTTTATGTTACTCACAGGAAGTCACATGTTTTTCATGTAACCAATGTTCTTTAGCTGTAGAAAGCCCGGGAATTTTCTCCCTGATCTAGGAATTTGATTGGGACTAAAGTGTCAAGGTGTATTACCATTTTATGGCTTCTCTTCCCATCTTTGTTTGGTGTTCTGAAGAAGAAGAGGAGTAGCCATAATCCCTCTTCTAGTTTTGTCTTTGTAGAGTAAGGATGTAGCCGATTTAGCTCTGTTGTTATTTTTATCCCAGTTACCCTTCCCATGCTAGAATTTAGTAAAAACTTTATATTTTAATCACACATGGACTCTCAGTCTGAATTATTTTATTCTGGGACTGCTGGACTATCTTATCTCTGCTAAATACCATTTTTTTCAATATCTCACTATCACCCAACACAGTGTTATCGATGCAACAAACATGGAGTTTTGTTTTGTTTTTAACAGTCCCAAAGGGGCTGAATTTTTTTATTGCATTTTCTAAATAAACTACAAGAAATCAAGGGAGGGGAATCTATAAACTATGGGAGAAAGTAAAGAAAACCACTAAAAACCCAAGAGATGAAGGCCATGCATGCTTACAGAATTAGCTTTTTAAAACAGTTAATATTTGTTAACGTTGAAGGTGAACAATCAAGGTGTCACTTCTATCATCAATCCCAGCAAATCTGACTATATAGAGAGGCATTCAAGAGCATAAATGAAATTCGATAGTGCAAACATCAGGAAACATCAGCATCTCTTTTTTCTTTAAACTTTTTTGTTCCCCACTTAATGGCCTCCCCCCATCTTAAAATTGAGTCTTCTTCAGTGAATGCAATTGCTGTCTCAGCTTCTCTTCCTTTGTTGCAATTTTCTTCTCTCTATCTTCTTCTCCTGTTGGTTCTTATTGTTGCGGCAATAGCTGACCAGCCTTGGGCAGAGTCAAATCTTCCTTTTTATTCATGTCTTCCATTGTAAAGGTAGTTATATTGCTTTAGGTTACATAGTCTAATTGTCTCCTGGAGAATCTGGCCACCGTCTCACCCAGCAGATTATCTTCTCTATATATTCCGGATATGTCCATTGATCATATCCATTCACATCATCAATGAACATGGAGTTGAGCAAACTCCGGAGGACGACGGAGGACAGGAGGGCCTGGCGTGATGTGGTCCGTGGGATCGCAAAGACTCGGACTCGACTGTGCGACTGGACAACAACAAAAAGAACTGCTATCACATGTTACCAAAAATGAAAAGTTCCAGATGAATCTGGAGTTTCCTGATTGGGCAAACCATCCAAGGATAGTTGAGGAATTCACACAAGTTTTTCATTAGGGATTTATTCATTTATATATATATATTGCTATCTCTGTGTGTGTGTCTGTGTGTTGGATGTTACAAGTTAAAACACTTCTATTTCAGTATTTACTGGGTTAATACTGTTTACTAAATCACATGTTTGTTTGTGACCGATGTGTTTAGAGAGCTAGAAAGCCCGCCAACTTCAGATCTAGTTTCTTGTTCTGACTGGAGAATAGAGTGGCTAGTATTAGCATTTTATGACCCTTTGTCCACAGCAAGAAGAAGTCTAGTCTCGTTTAGTCTCCATTAGACCATAGTCTCCATTAGCTCTCTGCCATGTTCTGTCTAGCTGCAAGGAGGTAGAAATATAGCTCTTTGTTATTTTTCATCCCGTATACCTTTTCCCCATGCTAGGTTGTAGTAAACTTTTATATTTTAAACACACCATGGACTCTGACTCTTTAATACTCTGCTGACTCTGCTGATTAAGTACTTAAGAATACCCATAAAACCCAACACTGTGTGTACGTGCTTTTGAGCCTGGAAGTCATGGTGACTTCTGGTGACCCCAAGTGGGGCTAGGACATTTCAGAGAGGTGTCTTGATAACCTGCCTCTGCATCCCAGCCATGGTATTTCCCGGAGGTCTCCCTTCCAAGTACTTGCCAGGATCAGCCCTGCTTAGCTTCCGAGATCCGACTAGATCGGGCTTGCCTGGGCTATCCAGGTCAGGGCGTTCATTGGGGATATTGTGTATGGAAGCTCCCTAGCTGGGTCCATTGGTTCATCCATCCCAGTGCTATTTACTCTGGCTGACAATGGCTCTCCAAATTCTCAGGTAGGGTTCTTGCCTGGCCTTTCCATTTCTGCTCCTTTGAACCGAGACGCCAGTCGCTGAAGATGGAGTATTCTCCATAGAAGGTATACGATCTACCCCAGAGCGTTGGCCACACCCAAATGACAGCTACTCTTGGGATTTACACTAGGGTTTTTTCATACCCTAGTTGAGAATGACACCGTGATCTGGATAGCCCAGACTAGACCGATCTCGTCAGATCTCAAAAGCTAAAAAGGGTTGGCCCTGGCTAGTCTTTGGATGGGAGACCTCCGAGGAATACCAGAGTCATGACGTGGAGAAAGGCAATGGCAAACCACCTCTGAACATCTCTTGCCTTGAAAACCCTACTGGGTCACCATGACCAGCTGTGACTTGACAGTACTTTCCACCACACCAGTTGAGAATGACAGATCTCAGAAGCTAAGGTTGGTACTTGGAAAGGAGTTGGTACGTGGAAAGGAGACCTTCAAGGAAGACTTTGCAGAAGAAGGCAATGGCAATCCACCTCTGCTTCTCACTTTCCTGGAAAGCCCCTTGCTGGGGCCACCATAAGACTTGGATGAGAGACCACCAAGGAAGGCTCTGCAGAAGAAGGCAATGGCAATCCACCTCTGCTTCTCACTTTCCTGGAAAGCCCCTTGCTGGGGCCACCATAAGACTTGGATGAGAGACCACCAAGGAAGGCTCTGCAGAAGAAGGCAATGGCAATCCACCTCTGCTTCTCACTTTCCTGGAAAGCCCCTTGCTGGGGCCACCATAAGACTTGGATGAGAGACCACCAAGGAAGGCTCTGCAGAAGAAGGCAATGGCAATCCACCTCTGCTTCTCACTTTCCTGGAAAGCCCCTTGCTGGGGCCACCATAAGACTTGGATGAGAGA
Source organism: Gekko japonicus (assembly GCF_001447785.1). NCBI lineage: Eukaryota > Metazoa > Chordata > Lepidosauria > Squamata > Gekkonidae > Gekko > Gekko japonicus. The sequence continues at coordinate 54,312 of NW_015165344.1, forward strand.
CCACCAAGGAAGGCTCTGCAGAAGAAGGCAATGGCAATCCACCTCTGCTTCTCACTTTCCTGGAAAGCCCCTTGCTGGGGCCACCATAAGACTTGGATGAGAGACCACCAAGGAAGTCTCTGCAGAGGAAGGCAACAGCAAACTACCTCTGCTCCTCACTTGCCTTGAAAGCCTCTTGCTGGGGTTACCATGAGTTGGCCACAACTTGACAGGACTTTACACACACAGTTGAGAATCACACCCCTAGACCAATAAGCCACATAATAGTATCAGTCCACCAGCCAACAGGTTTTGGATGAAGCACTGTTCTTCTACACCACTCTGGTGAGGGCTGGGCTTCAGCTCACACTGGTGTAATTTCGACAAATACTTTCAATTTAAAAAAAAGTTAAGAGTTTCTCAATCAGAAATTCGTTTACTGTAGCCAGCTGCAACAGAGTCAGCACATGGTCATATTTATCAGTCCTTGTTCTCTCATCAAAGCTAGAGGGTATGCCAGGTCACTGATAGATGAGGACTTCTCCAAGGCCACCTGATATTTTCCATGAGTGGGCTCTGAATCTTGACCTCCCGTATCCAGCCTCTAATATCCCCATCAACCGCATTGCACAAAGACAATACATAACCATTCTCCCTTGTTTTAACCATCCGGATCACAGAATACGTTTTCATATATCCTCTTCTATTAGCCCTGAAAGGGAATATGCTCACTACATCAGGTTCAAGTCATGGTCAACCAAGTACCACGCCACCTTCTGGCCTTAGCGCCATACCCATGACTGCCCAACTGGAGATTTTGGTGAGTGAGGATGAATGGCACACCTGCATCCTTGACAAGCAGGTCGAGAGGTATCATGTTGTCTGAAATAATACACCGTCTTGCCTTTCTTTTCTTTTTTAAATCGAAGTAATACTTTGTGCTCCAACACAAATGTGTGCCTTTGGCCCAAAGGCGACATGATGTAATTAAACGGCTATCTGTTCATGATCGAAAAACCTACATAGGATGCTGGAAATGGTTCACCCTAGTATATGAGCCAAAGATTTAGGACTAAATTGGGATTAACTATTGGAAAATAAAATAAAATACCTAGGAATAACAAATGATATGATTAAGAATACAGAAACGAAAGACGTTATAAGACAAAAAATGTGTAAGGGAGTTGGATGTTACAAGTACGTCTATTAGGGTGAGCAGGGTATGTTTGACACTCCACTTGGGAACTGCCCTATCAATGCAAATGCTGAAATATTTTTTTATCGATTGACAGTCCCAAAACTAAGAGCTTTTACTCTGGCAAGATCGAAGGTTCTTCCCTTGGCTATTTTAAAGGGCAGATATAATAGAGTATCATACTCTAATACAACATGCAGAGAGCCAGTTTGGTGTAGTGGTTAGGAGAGCAGAACCAAATCTGGGAGAATTGGGTTTGATTCCCCAGTCCTCCACATGCAGCTGCTGGTGTGACCCTGAGTCAGTCCTAAGTTCTTTCAGAGCCTTTCTCTCAAGGGAAGTTCTGGAAAGAGCTCTCTCAGCCTCACCTCCCTCACAGGGTGTCTGTTGTGGGGAGGGAAAGGAGATTGTAAGCCGCTCTGAGACTCTAAGTGAAGGGTGGGATATAAATCCAATCTCCTCCTCCTTCTCATATGATAACATCAAAAATATCGGATGGATGGATGGATGGATGGATGGATACACAGATAGATGATGCACAGGCGGACAGACAGACAGACATAGACAGAAGGACGGGTGGATGGATGGATGATAGACAGTCAGACAGTAGATAGATAGATAGATAGATAGATAGATAGATAGATAGATAGATAGATAGATGATAGATAGATAGATAGATAGATAGATAGATAGATAGATAGATAGATAGATGACGGACAGACAGACATTGGCCTGATCCAACATGGCTTCTCTTATGTTCTTATGGTCCTCCTGGTGAACCTCCTGATGGCACCTGGGTTTGGGCCACTGTATGACACAGAGTGTTGGACTGGATGGGCCATTGGCCTGATCCAAGATGGCTTCTCTTGTGTTCTTATGTCTGGGGCAGTGATGCTCTGTATTCTTGGTGCTGGGGGGGCAACAGTGGGAGGGCTTCTGGAGTCCTTGCCCCGCTGGTGGACATCCTGATGGCACCTGGGTTTTGGCCACTGCGTGACACAGAGTGTTGGACTGGATGGGTCATTGGCCTGGCCCAACATGTCTTCTCTTATGCTTTCAACAAGAAATGAGAGATAATCCTAAAGGCTGCTGCAACCACAGAGGCCTCTCAGGAGATTCCTCAGTTCCTGGTCAGAGAGCTGCAGGGAATACATCAAGAAATCTGGCTCCCATCCTTCCTTGGCGTCTCAAGCCACTTTGGAACCCATGGACGTGACAGCCATGCTGATCAACAGATGTGGACTACAGACCATCCATTCCAAGCTGGTTCAGTGTGGCGGATCCACGTGTTTCACTAGGCTGCCCTCCAACCTCTATAGAGAGGGAAATTCTCAGCACGTCGATTTGTGGGCATTCTGAGTCACCCCACCAACCCTTGGGTTACTTTCAAAAAACCCAAATCTGTCAGATTGCAAACCTTACCTAGATCCAGCAGTGAATGAACGAATCAGTCTTCTGCAGCTTAGGCATCTATTTAAGATGGAAAGGGAACCGTCCCAACCTGTGGCCCGTCATCTCGGTGGCAAGGTGTCTAATGCATCGTTTAATCTTCTCACAGACTCGACAGAATACCTTTTTTTTGAAGCATTTGCAGAGAAAAAACAGAGGGGGGAGAATACAGTTTGGATTTCTTGTTTATGGTTTGTCAGGCTGTGAATTAAAGTCCCGAGTTATGCATAAGTCACTGATGTGTTAATTTGGTAACAGCCAGGAAAGGGGAAGCTCATCTTTGTGACTGATGGCTAGAGTATTAGCGGCGGTGTCTGTTTTGCTTGGCTTCTCTCTTTCTCCCTTGTAATTGCATCTAAAATCCACATACATTGAGAGCCAATCTCAGCAGTGGTGATTGGGGCCATTCGCTTAATGTGGCTGTATTTTTGATTCCCCACCCACTTTTCTTTAAAAAAAAGATACCTTCAGGCGTTGTACGCTTGTGATGAACTGCTGCAGAGGGAAGAAAGAATGGGTCAAAAATTGACCAACATCCCTTCAGATGATTTCCCCCTCCAAAAATGTGGATTCCAGATCCATATTGCTGTCCCCCCCTAAGTTTCCTCTATCTATATAAAGGCTGTGGTCACACGGAACAGAAGCCACACAAGTGAGACGGAAAACAGGCGGAGTTTCTGGGCGCGATCTCACCAGCACATCTGGGAAGCGTAGCACTCCCGTGGCTCAACCGAGGCTTCCAGCCGAAACTGCGTGGCAAAAAACTAGTACCTCGGAGGTACTAGTTTCCGGAAACTGCAGGGAAAGGGCGGGCGTCTGATCGCGTTTCCGGTGGCATCCGGCGCCCGCCCATGTCCCCTTTCAAATAAGGTATTTTTTTTTTTTGTCCAAGTCTCTGTGGATGCGCACAAGCACCCAACGGAGCATGCGCATTTGTCATGTACACACACACAAAAAACCAGTTTGCCGTGGCGCGCGCTTCTTCGTTGCGCACCGGCTTGTCCTGTGATCAGCACCTCTCCCTTGCCATGGAACCTCCACGGTACCTCCACAGGACCTCCACGGGAGGTCTGATCGCGTAACCGCGCAGTAGTTTGCCCCAGGGCAAACAGCCACGCTTCTCCCCCGCAGTTTCCTGCCCGTGTGACCGGGGCCAAAGTTAAGCATCCTGAATAACCCAACTTAGCTGGAATTTGTCATATCTAGGAAGCCAAGCAGGGTTGGCCGTGGTTAGCAATTGGATGGGAGACCACCAAGGAAGTCCAGGGTTGCTACGTGGACCACCTCCCTTTGTCTCCCTTTGAAGTGGTTAAGTGCACGGACTCTAATCTGTGAGAACCGAGTTTGATTCCCCACTCCTCCACTTGCACCTGGCTGGATGACCTTGGGAAGGCTGTAATTCTGATAAGAGTTCTTTAAAAAAGAGCAGTTTCTGTCAGATCT